>NC_046659.1:141405250-141421738 GCF_010883055.1 Belonocnema kinseyi | reverse complement strand
AAATCAAAAGTGGATTTTTTTTAAATTGACTTCAAACATTTGTTTTTTAAAAATATAAAAATTTGTTTAAGGCCATGTGACGAGTGGATCACGTGACCAGATTCCTAACTTACCGACACCTTTTCTGTTTCCCAACTTATTTTCAAAGTTGAAAATTTGAGAAACTAAATAAGAAGCACTAATAAACATGTGTCTGGTCCTAAATTTTTAGAATGATGAAAAAAGTTTTTTTTTGTAAACAAATTTTTTTTGCTTTTTTCATAATTATAAAAAATTATGACCAGACACATGTTTATTAGTGCTTCTTATTTTGTTTTTCAAATTTTCAACTCGATGTGGCGTTTAATTTGAAAATAATTTGGGAAACAGAAAAGGTGTCTGGTAAGATGGCCTTAAATGTTCAATTTAACTTTTTTTAACTGCTTCTTACTATGAATAATTATAAAAAATACATCTTAATATCTTTGAAATCATGAAAGTAAGGAAAGTTCAAAAAAAGAAAAAATTGCACTCTAATAATGGAGACTTTTTATTATACACTTTTCCTGGTCTCCTCTGGACATTATATATAATGCCTAGGGATTATGTATTATATTGCCGGATTATATACTTTGCCTGTAACGTATACACCTAAAGTTTGCGCACGAGGCATTTCTTATACTTTTAAATTATATTATATCCACTTCTTTGTAACGCAATTACTCCCATTAGCTAATATTTTCATGTGCGTAATCGTGCCCTTTTTAAATTCTTTCCAAATTAAACATTTCCATATCTTATTACATTCGTCAAAGACTTTGAAAGCTTGGTAATCCTCGTCGTAGTGAACGTCTGTTAATTCTTCCATTAGAAGAATAATTTTGTGAACTCCATTAAAAAAGCAGTAACGGACTACAAAAAACTTAGGACCACTTTTAGACGGAATCATGACTACGGCAAGCGCCTTTACAGATTGATTGTTGTATTTAATCCAATTAGTCATCTTTACATATCCTTCTAACAAAATGGATGGTTAAAATTACCGAAAGGATTTGAAGAATGGAACTGATGTAATGATGTGTTTTTTTGAAAGGCCATTTAAAAATGAATCATAGGTAAAAGCATTACAGGCAAATAGGTGATTTAATTTTAATTGATGCCTGATTGCTATTGTATATGGCACACATTTATTCTGCAAATTTCGACTACAGGAAAAAACTGTACCCTCTTGATGCTTTGCTTCCATACCGGAAAGAGGACAATTGACTACAGGGACCCATGTAGTATATAATATAATTCGTAAAGTGAGGTAATCTGTTATTAAACTTCCGAATAATATTTGCAAACCACGTTGATGACTCTTAGCTGCGAAAAATGTCTACAATATCTTTAAGTAAAATTATAAAACATTAATGTTTTTCGTCATGTTGTACCAAATCTCCTATAATCATACCGAGATTCCTGATAAGGGTTAGCATTTCGGATACGCTCATGGATAATGATTCATCCTTTGAATGTTGTTCTGTAACTTGAGGAGGCTTATTTCAAATATCATTTGGGCCATGATGCAAACCGGCAATTCTCCTGTTTAAGTTCTCTAAAGTAAATAGTTTCTGATTTCGAATGTAATAAGACAAAACTTGAGCAATATCACGCGAAGCAGTTCCCTCGAGTACATCATGCAACCAGTCAACAGTAATATTTTTCGTTACGTGATAATTTTATATACAACTGGTATGAAAAAAATATTCTTCCTTAACACCCGTTAATGATCATTTATTCTTTGACAAACCAGTTTGATAGTTTGTCTCATCTCGAAGGATACAAGAGTCTTCAGAGAAAGTGGAATTAATATTATCTCTGCGAATTATACAAAATCTACAGGGGTGATTACATCGGAAGCATTCTGATAACCCTAGTACAAAATGAACTCCTAAATTATCACCTAATACCAAAGCTGAAGAAAAAAAATTGTCTTCTCGCTTGTGGGATGATCGAATGTAATTGCTACTTTTTCTAAAATCTCTAGTTCTTCGATGATTCTTTTCAAAAACAACTTTACTTTTAAAAACTTTTCGATCCAGTGTATTGAAAAGACCGATTAGAAATATGTTCTCGAATTTCGATTGGTATTTAGAAGGTAAGCAGAGAATGCAAATATAAACTGCAGCACATTTTGCTAAGCTTACATAAACTACCTAGCTGATTGTTTGTTTCATAATTGTAAAAGAAAAAAAATATGGGTAACACTATTTTATTACCCAAATTATTAATTTTTTCTTACCAAAATTCTTCTTGAATAAAATTAGAAATAATTGTTGAATCCGAGTACAGCATATCTAGATAGGCCATTGTCTTATCAAAGATGTTGGGAAGTTGGAAAAATCGGGTAAATTAATTGCTCTTCCGTTAGTAAAAGCCAAACAATGTGGCATAATATTTTTAACCATTTTCCGGGCTATGTCACTGTAGCTGTATAGTGTACAGGGACAAAAAAAGAAAAACATCTGACTTTAAATGACTCAAGTTACCCTCCCAAGGATTCTTTAAAGTTTCCCAAGAATAAATATCCGAGAAATTCGCCGAAAATATTGAACATCATTTGCAAAACTTAAAACAGAACATAATTCTTCACTAACATCCTCAAAATTGCAACATGTTCTCAGATTTCAAAAAAGAAGAAGTAGAACAACTAGAGAGAACAATGTCGTTTTTCTTAACATCATTATGTTTTCTTTGACGATGTTTCATGAATGAATTGTAAATGGAGAATACGCGATTGCATGCTCCCGCACATTTGAATACATTTTAATTGATGTGCGTTAATCGAATGTGCCATAACAATTCTTTGTTCCTGGCTATTTCCGCGTTACATAAAGAACATGTATTCATTTTCTTTCCGGAAAATTATCAAAAGAAAACTAAAAATTTGTTGGTAGTAGCACTATTTAATAAATTCTTTAGAGTTCGCTATTTAAAATTTTCGGCATACCGTCTTCTATTTCACCTATCAAAATGTCTAACTGTACGCCTGCTTTTTCGTCTTCGTCGAATTTATAAATTAATTTTTGGTTCAGTCGATATCTTTTGTTTGTCAATAACGTCCTAAACTGCTACCAACTTAAGGATAGGTCCGAAAAATATAATAACAGGCTGCAACCGATGTCCTTCTCGTAAAGCCTCGTCCTCTTATTTTCTACAACTTTATCTACCGTCGAAGCATTCTGAAAAATAGAACAGTTCATTGAAAGAATTAAAATAAGAGCATTTTTAAAGAATATAAGAATATTTTTAGATTAGCTTTCGATTTACCAAACCCTTTTTCAAATTATTCTGGGCAGAAATTTTTCCTGTAAAAATAAAACCATACAAAAAATATGTAATTACAATAGAATTATTTTGAAGTCAATAATAGTCCGAAATTAACATTTCAAACTCTATACCACTTCATTTTTTTTAAGTGATTCAAATGTACAATTTAAATCTAAATCATAGTAATACTGTTTCATGTTCGTATCTTATTGATTGACTATAAAATTTGTCCCGCGCGCTGTAGCGGGCGTATAATATTGCTAAAATAAACATTAAAGTTTTTTTAATTATTCAAAACTTAGATTAGAAAACTAGAAATTTTGTTTACAAAACCACCGCTAAATATTAAGAGATTTGTAGAAAAAAGTGCCTATTGCCGATAAAGCTTCGCTTCCTTTGATATCAGAGACACTTTTGATTTTTGCAGTAAATTTTCTTTTACAACCTGACTATAGCAGATTGACATCTTTATCCACACGAAGCATTGGCATTTTTGAATAAAAGATGTGCCGCGCTTGTTTCATGTTCAAAGGCGAAAACGTCTGGATACGATATGTTATATTCAACGCGCGACACGACTTGTAGCGGCCCACAGTGAAACAGAATAAGTTCTAAAAAACTGGCCAAAAGTAAACATTTAGTCGTGTTCGTAGTAAAATTGCTATATAGGGGTTTTTGAAGTCGCTAATTTCGAATTTCTGTCAAAAATTCAAAATTCAAAATGGCGGATCCAAGATGGTCGTCAATATTTACAAATGTATACAAATTGCGAGCCTCGAACCAGAGCTGGGTAGTAAATTGTTACAAGGAAATAATAGTAAGCGAGATAGTAAGTTACTAAAAACTTACTTTATTTGTAACTTTTAGGTTAAATTTATTACTTTTTTTTAGAAAGTTACTCGTAACTTAGTTGCGATGTTTGCAGTACCTTGAAACTTTGAAATTACTTTGTGTTTTTTTGTATATTATCTCCTATTGAGAAACTGCGGGATTCAACAGTTTTTGGAAGACCAAGAACGGGGTGACTGAAAGCGAGAGTCTAGTAAAAAATTCAAACATGTTATTTGGTTGAAAAGTAACTTTTTATGAAAAAAATCATATTTCCGCTTTGTAAATGCAACTGTTTTGTGGAAAACGCGTCTTTTTTATTTGCAAATTCAACAATTTAGTGGACAGTTAAAAAGTCAGTTGTTTGGTTAAACATTCATAATTTTAGCTGATGATTCATTTATCATTGAAAATTATCTTTTTCTTGCAAATCATATATTTTCGGTATGAAAATTCAACCATTTGGTTTAAAATTCATGTATTTTGTTTAAAAATTAAGTATTTTAGTAGAAAGTAAAAATTTTCTCGAACATTAACTTTATTTTTGGAAATTTATTGCTAGTTTTCTAAATTAGGCTTTCATTTTTTTATAAATAAACAAATATGACGAAAAAAATTACCATTTTTTCTATTTGACGTTCCCGGTGCACAAATTATTTGTTGAAAGAATGTTTTTTTACGACTTTCCATAATTTTGCGTTTTTGAAAGTTATATTGCAAGAAATTTTAATAAAAACTATATATTAATGAAAAAATTTCTTCATGATATTATTATTATTAATATTATAAACAAATTTAATAAATAAATCCACTAAGCAGGCAGTTTTTGACAGAAAAATTATTTTGTTTCAATGTTATTTTTTTTAATTAGGAACTTTATGACAATTTCAGAAACATTCATAACTAGTTGATAAATTTTATGATGTTGTTAAACAAATTTAATAAACATATGCGTAGATAAGGGATTTGTCGAAAGAAAAATTCGTGTTTTTCGATTACAACTTTTTAAATTAGGAAGTTCATGATAATTTCAGAAAAAATAAGAATTTATTGATAAATTTTATAATTTTTTTAAAACAATTTTAATTAAAAAAATACATTATTGGGGCATCTGTCGACGAAAAAATTATTTTTTTCGATCATAATTAGTTGATATATATTTTAAAAAAAAAGTTTAATGAATAAATGCATAATCCTAAAGCTGCAGCCTTATGAAAAGAATGAAAGTAATGAGAAACTTAAACTGAAAGAACTGAGATTGAAAAAAAAACTTTTTTGACGACAAATGTCCAAATAAAGAATATGTTTATTAAATTTATTTAAAACATCATAGAATTCATCAACGAAGTATGAGTGTTAATGAAATTATCATTAAATTCCCAATTAAAAATACTTAAATATAAAAAAAACACATTTTTCCCTAGACAGATGACTGAATAAGACATAATAATTTTTCTGTTCACAACTACTCGAATGCTGCATTTGTTTATTAAATTTGTTTACAAAAATCATAAGATTAATCAACAAATTATGAACTTTTTTAAAATTATCATAATGTGCTTAATGAAACAATGACATCGAAAAAAACAATTTTTTTTGTAAAATAGCTGATTAATGTATTTGCTTATTAAATTTGTTTATAATATTAACAATAATAATTTGATGAAGAAATTTCTTATCCATTATATTTTTTTCTATTCCAATTTTTGAAATACAATTTTAAAAAACGTAAAATTATGGAAAATCGTTAAAAAAATTCTTTCCACAAATAATTTCGTTTGAATTCGCCAATGAAACAAATAACTCCGAATAATTGTACAGAAAGTAGTTATAAATCTTACCTACGCGCCAAAGAAATCTGGTGAGTGAATAACGCTCCGTGCTAACAACAATTTGAAAAAAGTCAGGGAATTTTATTAGTCAGGGAAAAGTTAGGAATTTAAAACAAAAATTTTGCAGAAGGTCTTCGAATATTAATAGTCAGGGAAAAATAGGAGACTTTTTAAAATAAAGATTTGCGGTAATTCTGATATAATATTCTTGCCTTGTATTTATATTTATTTCTTTTTTTGCATTTGCTTCCTTCTGAAGATTATCTTTTTAGTTAAGAATATTTCCTAGTTTCGTAGAAAAAATTTTTTTCGCTTAAAATTCATATTTTGGTACGGAAAAGTCACCTGAAATCTTTTTTGGGTGAACTAAAATGTACTTTTTGTTTAAAATTCATATTTTAGCAATGAAAATTCATCTGAAATCTTTTTTGCATAAAAATTCAACTACTTTTCTTTAACTTGTCTTTGATTTAAAAATTCATTTATTTTATTAAAAATTCATAGATTATGTTAAAAGTTTATCTTTTTTGGTAGAGATTTAATCTTCAGCTGAAAATTCTGCTATTTGTTGGAAATTTTCTGAATTTTGTTGAAACTTTGTCTTTTGCGGTATTACTTTTTATTGTTAAAAATTTAATATTAAAATATTTGATTGCAAAAGTATGTATTTTGTTGAAAACTATTTATTTTTTGTATGAAATTAATCTTTTTGGTTGAAAATAAGTTTTTTTTATTGAAAATTAATTTTGTTAACTAAAAAGTTAACTAAGTTTGTTGCCGACTTTTTGTATAGGCTTTTAATCTTTTCAGTAGAAAATTAATTTATTTGGTTGAAAATTTAACTATTTCTTTAAAAATTTATTTTATTTGCTAACTATTTTCGTAGAAAATTTAGTTTTCACTTGAAATTCATTTTTTGGCACGGAAAAGTCACCTGGCACCTTTTTTGGATAGAAATTCAATTATTTTTTTGAAAATTCGTCTTTTTAATTTAAAAATGTATGTATTGTAATAAAAATGTTATATTTTGTGGATAAAAATGCACAATTTGTTTAAGAATTTTGGTTGAATCAATTTTGTTGAAAATTTGTTTTTTCTTTGTTGGAAATTATTTTCTTACTAAAATTGTAGCTATTCCATTTTTTCTAAAGAAATGGAAAAAATTTACTTTTTGATTAAAATTCATATTTTGGTTTGAAAAGCCAACTGAAATCTTTTTGGATGAAAAATTTGTTATGCAAATTTGGTTGAAAATTAATTTTTTTGCTCAAAATTCACATTTCTGGGTGGAAAATTTAACTTCTATGGGGAAAATTATATTTTTGGCTTGAAGGTTCAACAATTTAATTTAATCTTTTCAGTAGAAAATTAATTTGTTTGGTTGAAAATGTTACTATTTCTTTGAAAATTTATTTTATTTGCTTACTATTTTCGTAGAAAATTTAGTTTTCACTTGAAATTCGTATTTTGGTACGCAAAAGTCACCTGAAACCTTTTTTTGGATAAGCATTCAATTATTTTTTTGGAAAATTTGTCTTTTTAATTTAAAAATTTCTGTATTTTAGTACAAATTTTATTTTTAGTGGATAAAAATGCATAATTTGTTTTAAAATTTTGGTTGAACCACTTTTTTGTCGAAGATTCCTGTTTTTAGTTGAAATTCACCTCTTTAGTTAAAAATTCAATTATTTTGTTTGAAACTATTTTGTTGGTCAATAAACAAAAAGAATTTTCAACGACAAATTCAATACTTGATATTTTACCCAAGAATAATTGTAACTTAAATAGAAAACAGTTAAATTCTACCAAAAAACTACGAATTTTTAAACTAAATTCTTGACTTTCCAACCAAAAATTGTGTAATTAATTTTTCAGCTACAAAAATTAATTTAGAAGAAAAAGAAACAATTTTTCAACAAAATAGTTCCAGTTTCAAGAGAGGAAACCAATTTTTGACAATAAAAACTTTTTAACGAAAGTGTTCAACTTTCAACCAAATGGTTGAAGTTTTAACAAAAAAAAAATTATTTTTAAACAAAAAGACATATTTTGACAGGGGAAAGAGATGAATTCTTTGAAAGAGAGAAAAAAATTTGAAAAATTGTTTAAAAAAATAAAAGAAACATATAAATAGACATGAAAACCAAGACAAACTGTACACATTATTATTAAACGTTTCCATTTTTTAAAAAGGCTGTAGAAATGAAAAACGTGAGAAATCGGCAAGTTAAAAAAAGAAACCAGATGGCTCAATAGATATAACTTTATTCAAAAGAATGAGATTGCAATTTCTTGAAATATAAAAATAGACTGAGCACACAAATTGATTTGTTCAGTGCATATAAGACAGGTAAAACGCACATTCACCTTGAGTGTTCTTTATTCCCTGATATTGAAAGTGTAAACAAGTTTCAATTCGATAATTACAAAATTTTTGTCAACAGGATTATATAAAAAATTTTAAACAAGTTGAATAAATTAATAAATTATTATATCTGACAGATATAACTAAAATAAATCTTATCTATATCATCTATTATATTATTATATTATTATTATATTATCTATGTTATGCATTTTTTACAGTTCTTAGTTTTTTATACAGTTGTAAAAAAGTGAGTGAGAATCAAATTGAATTACAATTTGAGCATACAAATAAGGCAACAAATGTGTTGCTTAGACAATTTTATTATTATAAACAAATTTTAAAGACATGCTTTATTTTTACGCTTTTTGTGCACAAAAAATCCTGTTCTATTAAGTTATTTATAACAAAGCTGCATATTATGATTTATTCATAGCAATGATGAATAATAATTGTTAACAAAATTTTGTATTTAAGTTAATCTGTTGAGATTTTTATACAAATCAGACAGCAAAATATTCTTTCTCGCAAACAAATTTTAATTTTTTTATTTTCGATATGTTTTTATAACAAGAGTTTATCAAAAGTTTGTAGAACATTTTTGCTTGAAAAACTTTTGTCTTTTCATTTTTTTTCTCTTATATCGTTTTTACAAATATTTAATTTTAATTTGGATTTTTTATCTTATTTTTTAAGATTAAAAGAAAATTTACTCGTCCTATCTAAAAATTATTAGTAACACATCTGTAGATCCTTTTTGCGGGAAAAACTTTTGTTTTTATTTTTTTTTCGTACCTTGTGTCATTTTTCAACAACTTTATTTTTTTATTTATTTTTCTTGAATCGTGTTCTTTGGTATTTTTCAAATCTTCTGCTTCGTTGAAAATTCATGTATTATATTAAAAGTTAATATTTTTTTGTAGAAATTCAATCTTTTTGGTTGAAAATTCATTGCATTGGGTTGAAATTTTTTTTTAAATTATTTATTGACTGGAAATTTGATTATATCATGTTTGTTTGAACACCCATCTTCAAGTATTAGAAACCAAATTCAACCATTAGATGCTTAAATGTAATTATATATTAAAATATTTGTAGAAAAATAAGTTTGCATATTGAAAATTAATTTTTTAAACTAAAAAGTTTATTGAATTTTTTGTCAAATTTTTTGTATTGACATTTAATATTTTCAGTAGAAAATTCAATTGTTTGGTTGAAAATTTAACTATTTCGTTGAAAATTTATTCATTTCTTTTAAAGAAAATTAAGCTATTTTATTTTTGTGTGTAAATTTATCTTTTTTAATGGAAAATTCATCTATTTTTTGAAAATTTGTCTTTTTTGGTAGAAAATTAATTTTTTTGGTTTTTATTTATTTGACTGAAAATTACTATTTTTAAATTGAAAATTAATTTTTTGAACTAAAAATTTTAACTCAATTTTTGTGAAATTTTTTTTATAGACTGTTAATCTTTTCGTTAGAAAATTCATGTTTTTTTGGTTAAAAATCTAACAATTTCATCGAAAGTTTATTTTATTTTGCTTGAAAACATACTTCTACAACTGAAAATTACCCTATCCTATTTTTTTTTTAAATTCATTTTTTCTAAAAAAAATTCATCTATTTTTAAAAAATGTTTTTTTTTAATTAACCTTATATATAGGTTGAAAGCTCAACTATTAGGTATTTTGTCACAGCTTACTCTATTTTGGTAGAATATAAATCTTCTTAGTTGAAATTTTATTTCTTTGGTTGAAAATTAGATTTTTTAATGAAAGTTAATTTATTAACTAATAATGTAACCATTCCATGTTTTGTCGATTTTTTCATAGACATTCAATCTTTTCGAATGAATAATGCTCTCTTTCATTAAAAGTTTAACTGCTTCATTTTTAATTTATTTTGTTTCGTAGTAAAAATATTTTTATAACTTGACACGAATTACGCCAGCGCGGAGGTTTACCTGCTAGCTAGTTAAGAATTGAATCCATTTTGTTGAAAATTTGTTTTTTCTTTGTTGGAAATGAATTTTTTACTAAAATTATAGCTATTCCATTTTTTCTAAAGAATTGCAAAAAATTTACTTTTTGGTTAAAATTCGTATTTTGGTTTTGAAAAATCAGCTGAAATCTTTTTGGATGAAAATCTTTTAATGAAAGTTTCGTTGAAAATTAATTTTTCGCTCAAAATTCACGTGTTTTGGTTGAAGGTTTAATTTCTGTGAAGAAAATTCGTATTTTGGCTTGAAGGTTCAACAATTTGGGTGATCTTTTTTATCCTTCATGGTTGAAAAATTCCTATGTATTGAAAATTCGTCTTTTTGGTTTAAAATTTAATTTTTTATAATGAATTTTCATCTCTTTTGGCTTAAATATCAATCAAAATTTTCTTTGAAAATTCCAATATTCTGTTAAAAAGTCATCTCTTACGGTAGCAAAGACATTTTTTACTAAATGAATAAATTAAACAATTTTAAATTTGTATCTTGAATATTGTTTTATTTCATTTATAAAAGATTCTATGCTAAAAATATCACAATATTAAAATGCTGTTATTTAAATGTTAATGAGAGAATAGCTCAATTTAAAATTTGAATTTTATTCTTCGAATTGAAATTCCACTGAAAAATATTTTTTCTATAAAAGTAAAGAATCTTTTAAAAATTACTAAAAATTATTAGGGGAGGGTTCGCAAGTAGATTAAGTTTTAATTATTTTTAAGGAACTCATCGTATTTTGGGGGTAGAAAAATAATAAATTGAGACAAATGAGGGGGATGCACCATTTTTTATTATATAAAATTTGTCCAATCATTTTATTTCCCTTTATTCCCTTTAATTCCCTTTTATTCCCTTATAAAAATGTTGAAATCTGGTTTCACGGATTTGTCACAAATTACACAAAAATCAGATAAAATTAGGTGCGAGAATTTCAGTATTTCCTTAGTCTTAAGAAGCTTTAAATTCAACAAACAGTTTCCAGACATATCAAATTTGACCGGAACAAGAAAATGAATGTTACGTCAGAGAAAGGAAACTAAATTGGATGCGTGAAATAATTCACCACATTCTGGCAACCGTTCTTTGGCCAATATCCAAGAAGTGAAAATAGGAACGAGATTAAAATACTTGTTAAATTTTCCTAAAAAAGGCTGAATTCAAAAAAAGAAACTGAAAGCCTAATGATTTTCAGAAAAAGACAAAAAGAATTAGGGAAATTTTCTAGAACTTCAAAAGATCTCAATCTCTTTACTCATACTTAATTTTGTTTTCCACAATTATTTCAGCTATCTTCCTATTATTTTGCAAAAATATTTTGGCAGTGATTCCAACTACAGGTGATTGTCCTCAAGACCACGTTCGTGCCAACTCTGACGATTCGAGATAGAAACGACTGAGTTTAAATATTTCAAAATTGCAAATTAGAAGTTTGAATTCCTCATTAACGTGGTGTCTACTAAATTTCGTCTACAAAATTTCTGCGTTTTCCGGTCGTTTCCCGATTGTAAATATAAAATTTCTTCTTACTAGAGGCATTGATAAAATGAATTTACAACAAGGTTTTCCCATTTTATATTTTAACAAAATAATTTTTTTTTTATTATAATTGCTTCAGACATTTCGAGACAGGATGGTGGCCCTCTTCTATTAATTATTTCAAATGGGAAATATAATGCAATTTCGATGTCTTAATTGTCTACGCAGATTTGGCTAATATGACAATTATTAATTTTTCGAAACATATCTTTTTTTGGCTTTCGAACTGTTAAATAATCTCTTACTATTATAATCAATTATTTTTAAAATTAGTTGTTTTGCAATAACATGTAAATAATTAATCGCTAATACCAATTAAATTAAAACTATACCTCGATTTTTTATTCGAAATCTTCAAAAATCCAGATTTTGTTAACAAATTTTTAAATCTTTAGAAGGTTTTAATCATAATAACATTTTTTTAAACTCCAGAAATTCTTTAAACTTACTCGAATTTTTTCTAAAATTTTGTAATCTTGCAAAATTGAAAAATTTAGCTTTGAAATCTTTTATATTATTTTTAACAAATTTAGGAAATGATTTGAACAGTTCGGGAATCTTTTTCAATTTTCTCTAAGAATTCATTTTTCAAAATTAAAAAATAATTTGAAATTTTCTAAAAAAATTTTTAGAATATTTTTTTATTCTTTTGAAACTTTAAAATTCCTAAAATGCTTCTAACTTTTGATAAGAGATCTACAAAAATTCACGTTTTGTTTTAAAAATTTGAAACCATTTCAAATTTTAAATTATTTCAAAAAAGGACGAATTATGATGACAACATTTTTTAATAGAATATTTAACCAAAAAATTGTCAACCAAATGCATTTTTTACAAAAAAGACGAATTTTTAACGAAATGGTTACATTTTCGATCAGAGAGATGAATTTTTAACTAAAATGATGAGTCTTTATTTAAATTAATTAATTTTCAACAAATAGTTCCAATTTGAACTAAGTAATTCAATTTTCTACTGAAAAAATGCATTCTAAATCCATATTTCAACAAAAATTATTTTCATTTGAAATCAAAGAGTTTAATTCATCATTAAAAAAATTGTAGAATTTTTAGCGAAACAGTTGACTTTTTAATCCACAAATTTGACAGGTGACATTTCTACCAAGAGAAAAATATTCAGAAATCTCTTAGGCTGAATGAAATTATTACTGAAATTTTGGAAAATGTCTTTTAAAAAAATGTCCTTAAAGTCTTCTAGATTTTAAAAATATTTTTATCAATCTTTTTAAATTTATTGAAATATTTTTTTGTAATTTTTGAACAATTTCCTTAACACTAATTTTTCATATAAAAAATAATTTTAAATCTCATAAATCTTCAGAATTTTAAAAATATTTTTTCGAAAACATTTAAATTTACATTTTCCAAAACTTTAAATGTGATTCTAGGCTATTTACGGTTTTATTTTAATTCAGGAAAGTCTGAAAAATCCAGAAAAATAAAATTTCCGAATTACTCGTATAAATATCCATACTAAACATTTTCTTAGTAAGAAAATTTCCGACAGATAATTGCCGAATTATAAAATATCCGAACAAGAAAATTCCCAAATTTAAGCAATTAAAAAAAATTATTGAATACATAATTTACTGGTTAAAAATAAAATAATAAAATATTGTTATCAAGAAAAAACATTTTTAATTTTTAAAGCTTTTAAAAATGATTGTTTGAATTAAAAATAATAATAGTTGAAAAAAATATATTTTGTGAATTCAAAATTTTCGTTGAAAATGTGCGTACTATTTTTTTTTTATTCACAAAAATTTTTTTCAAAAATGAAATTGTCAATCTACAAAAAAATTTTACTTACAAATAATTTAGCACTGAATTGAATCCTGCAATATTTGTTTGGAAAATGTTATTAGTTTCGAAGAAAATGCAGGAAGAAATTTCTTTTTTTGTTCGAGGCGAACGTGTTTTTAAATTAATTTTTTAACAACATTTTGATACAGTCATTGTTATTTTACATTTTAAAAAAATTTTTGAACTTCAAACATTGAAAAAATGTCTTTGATAAAAATATTTGATAATTTAAATTTTAATAAATAAATAATGTTTATTAAAAAAAAATTTAATTATTTAAATTTAGCAGTTTGCTGTCGGTATATTTGTTATTTGAGATAATTCGGGAATTGCACAGTGTCTTGAATTTTATTTTTCGAGACTCTTCAGTCGTCCCTCAACTTTCGACTATTTCCCGTTTTTTTAGTTGATTAGGAACCATGAATAAATTTTGTATTCAAAATAATTTCTAAATGCCATTAAAATTCGATAGAAATTTAATTTTTAATGCATATTGTTAGTCTTTTAAATCCTTGTAAGCTTCATAAATAATGTTAAATTTTATTTATTTCGGACGATAAACCTGTTAGTGGAATGTAGCAAACTTGCTCGCGGGCGGTCGAAACATTATCGCATGTTTCATATTTTACAAATATCCTTAATAGGTGCAAGTGAAGCTAAAAATACAATAAAGAATGTGAAAAATAATGTATTGTATTTATACTATAAATTATATTATAACATGTTTTCTGAACTTTTGGAGAGTAACTTCTGTAATTAAATGGTGACTTCTTGTTTAATTCTATATAGCTTATCAGATACAACGTCCTCTGAAATATATTTACAACGTATCTTATATTTTCAACTTCTCTCACGTGCTGGATGAATTTTCTCAATTAAGTACCATACAAGATAAGGAATGTCTTCTTTTTAGTAAACAGTGTTGACGAATAAATAAATTATAAAACGACTCAAGATTACGAAGAAAAAATGAAAAATTATTATGATTTAGAACGGAAGTTTAAAAAGATTCTGTTGTATATGAGAAATAAACTTCGAATTTGAAAATAGTTTTCCTTGGGAAAAATTAAATCGGATCTAATAAAATTAGGGGATGACTGAAAAATTCCGAAAAATAAAATTTTTTCCTAATAAAATTCACAAAAGGAAAATTCCCGAATAATAAAATTCCCGAATTGGAAAATTCCCTTACAGTTTAGAATATGAAAAATCCCAAATAATAAGATTCCCAGCAGAATACTGCCGAATTATAAAATATCAGAACTAAAAAATTTCCGAATTTGAACAATTGATTTTTTTTATAAATATTATTTATTTAATCGTTTATAATAGCGGATGTTGAGCATTATTTACGTTTATTAAAAATACAATAGTCAAATATTTCTATACCATAAAATTATTTTTATAATTTAAATTTTATAAAATTATTACTTAAATTAAAAATAACAAGAAATGAACAAAATTCATCCAGAAATATACTTTTCTCCATTATTGTTGATTATTTATTTTATTATTATTATTATTGCAAAAAATAATTTTAGAAACTTCAAACCTTACAGATCATTTTTTTGTTATAAAAATGTCTGATTATTGTATTCTTAATTAACTAACAATATTGGTTAGAAAATGTAATTGTTTAAATCCGGGAATTCTGTAGTCCAAATACTTTATAATTCAGCAATTTTTTGTCGGGAATTTTATTATTTGGGAATTTTCCAATTCGGTAATATCATAAACTATGCGGGAATTTTAATATTCGAGAAATTTTCATTTCAAGAATTTTATATTTCCGAAATTTTATTATTTGAAAATGTTATTATTCGGTAATTTTATTATTTGGGAATTTGACAGCGTCGGGAATTTTATTTTTCGAGATGTTCCCGATGTCATTATAAGGGGCGAGAGTTTTTTAATTTGGTAATATTATAAAATGGGCACGATAGAAAACTCCCGAAAAATAAAATTCCCGACACTATAATATTACTGAATTGGAAAATTCTCGAACGAAGAAATTTCCGAAAAATATTTTTAAATTTTTTGAAATAAAATTTTGTTTAATTTAATTTTTAAACGATTTCTGAAGATTTTGAAAGGTTATAAGGTAATAAAAAAATTTCTTAAGATTCCTGGAAATATTCGAAGTGCGCTATTTTAAAAAATTAATTTTAAAAGAATATTTAAAAATATTTTAAAACATTCTAAAAGATTTCCAAAATTTTCGAAAAGGAATTTGCAAGATTTTAAGACAATTTTAGGAGTACTTTGAGTCAGTTTAAAAGAAATATATGAATTTCTGAAGCTTTGAAGAGATTAAAAATATTTTTAAACTTTGAAAGATTTCCGAAAAAAAATATTTTTAAATTTGGTCCAAGTGTTAAAAACTTCTAATCCCATTTTAAGTTGACTTAAATTTTTTCTCAATTTTTTAACACTTTTATTTTGTATCAGAAAGATTTTTTTTTTAAATTATTATCTAAATAAAATTTCTTTCTTGATGAAAACACTTTTTTGGTTAAAAAATCTTTTTTTTGTCTTTTAGGTATCAATTTCATCTTTTTCTTGTTGAGGATTCAACTATTTTGTCCAAAATTCGTCTTTTTAAATGAATTTAACTCTTTTTGATTTCAAATTAAAATATCTATAAGTTTAAATATTAATTATTATATTTATTATTGAGAATTAATCTTCTCGGTAAATTGCACCCGCTTCCAGGGGAATCGCGGTAAAATTTCAGCCATAACCACGTCTCACAACCGTGAGATAGGTGGTTACAGTCTGTAAAGGAATCAATACGACGATCCAGCAAAAGCCTCGT
>NC_046659.1:141380781-141405150 GCF_010883055.1 Belonocnema kinseyi | reverse complement strand
TAAGATATCAATTTTCATTTTATTTGAAAATTCATCTCTTTTGGTAAAAAATTCCATCTTCTCTTTTTTGTTAAAAATGCAACTGTTTGGATGAAAAATAATCGGTTTTTGTTGAGATTCAACGATTTTTTTTAAATTTCATTTTTCTGGTTAAATTCAACTGTTCTTGATTTTAAATAAAATACATGTTTGATGAAATATTAAATATGGCATTTTTCACTGCAAATTCTTTTTTTTTTTTTGCTTAAAAACAATTTATTTTTAACTGAAAATTCAAGTATTCCATTTTTGGTTAAGGAGCAACCATTTTAGTTCAGCATTGAAGTATTTGTTGAAAAATTGAACTATTTCGTTAAAAATTAGTTTTTTATATTTAGAAATGAATTTTTTAAACTAAAAGTTTAAATATTCTATCCTTAACTGTAAATTAAAATTTTTTTAGTTGACAATATTCAACTAATTAGTAAAAAATGAACTAATTTGTGACAAATTAGTCTTTCTTTGTTAAATATGCATTTTTGTAACTGTAATTTTAACTGATTTATTTTTGGTAAAACTTTATCTTTCTTTGATCAAAATGAATGTATTTTATTGAAATTTTGTTGTTTTTATAGATAATTAGGTTTCTTCTTTGAAAACTCATTTTATGGGTTGAAAGTTGAAATATTTGATTAAAAATTCAACTATTTGCTTGAAAATGCATATATTTTATTAAAAATTAGTCTGTTTTCTTAGAAAATTAATCTTATTGCTTCAAAGTTTAACTGTTTTGAAAAATCAACTATTTTGGTGAAACATTTTACTTTTTGTGGCATATTCGTTTTTTTCGGTTGAAAATTAATTTTCTTAACTTAAAGTTTAACTATTCTATTTCTTATTATAAATGTATATTTTTTAGTTGAAAATTTAACTACTTGATAAAACATTGAACTATTTTCTTCAAAGTTCATTCTTCTGGTTGTAAATTCTTGATTTTACTTGAAAATGGTTTCTTTGAAAACTTAACTGTTTTTTAAAAATTAGTTTTTTTTTGTTAGTAATTAATTTTTCTAACTCACAAAACTTAAATTTCGTGTTCTTTTTGTAGAAAATCAAGATTCTTCTTTATAAATTCATTTTTTTTCTAGAATGGAAACTGAAATATTTTGTTAAAAATTCAACTATTTGATTGAAAATTGATGTATTTCATTAAAAATTAGCCTTTTTGTTAGAAAATTAATTTCAATGCTCGAAAATTCACATTTTTGTATTGAAAAACCAACTGATTGGTTGAATATTAACCCTCAAAGTGCATACATGGTAAAAATCACGGTAAAGTGCATCGTGTGTGTTAAATACCCTAGCGTATTTAATAATGTATTGTTTAACCCCTATTGAACATTTTGTCACGATTAAATTATCCGATATATCTTAAGGTATCTTTTATAAGGTAGAGTTAATTTTATAGCCATTTATTTATTTTAAGTTTGATAAAAAAATCATTGAAAAAAGTGGAAAAATGGGTTCGTTTACTTTAAAATACATAACTCACGCAATTTTAATTATTTTAACCTGAATATTTATGACTATACTTTTAAAATCATGCAATTTCATTTTAAAAAATATTGCAAAATGGGTGCTTTCAAAAAAGATATTTATTTGCACAGTCGCAGAGTCAATTTGATGATAAAATTATGAATTAGATTTTTTGCTTTTAAATCGATTTATTATCATAAAAATTGAGGAACTTTTAACTTATATTACTATATTTTAACAATCATATTTTATTCAACACATGTACAGTCTGCTCTCGCATGACGCGCGGCCGTAAGTTATAAGCCATCTACAAAGAAAAAAAGTATGAAATAATCTAATACAAAAAATTGCTCTAAAATTACTTTTTCACTGACTAAGTACACACTGGGTGTTAAAGACCCCACGATTTTTGACCGCCACTTTCAGCAGCTGCTGCTAGTAGACTGACGCTTGAAGTATTATGCTAAATGACTTAACTTACAGTTAGAGTCTCCAACCAAAGCTAGATGGCGACTTTTACTCAATTTTTTCGACTTAAGTATGGTTTATAAGTTTGACAATTGCTTGGGGTCTCGGAGACCCACAGTGCACTTAAAGGGTTAAACTATCTTGATGAAAATTATTTTTTTGGATAAAAATCATCATTTCACATATCAGTTTTCATCAATTATCAATAACATTCTATTTGTATTAATATTAATTTTACGTTTAAATAAAAAATTGCGTAAGATACAAAGAATAATAATCGCACATGTTTGTGTTCTAGTTTCTTTAAAAAATTACAAACATTTCAGTTGAAATAAAAGTTAACTAAGATTTTATTGTTGATTAAAGGTTTCAAATTGAAGAGATTTTGTAATTTTAATGTTTCAGCATGAGGAAGATATACAGAAAGCTGTCAGACTCACAATGCGGGAGCGAAGATTTATCAAATTCGCATCTGTAGAGTTTGATGGACAACTCTACATGACACCTCAAGATTTTCTTGACAGCGTTGTCGAATCACAGCCAAGACGTAAGTTTTTTTAAGTATTAATATTATGAATAGTATTATTACTCTCTAGCAAGCATCCCAGGTGAAGAGCTTGACAAAGTCATTATCCAAAGCTCTCGACTCGGGCCCATTACTGTAGAAGGTCTTTCATTTCAGGCGTCAGTCATTCCACTTTTAAATAAACTTATTCATTAAAGTTCTCTAAAAAAGCGATCAAATTCCTAGGAATCTTTTAAATTCCTAAAAAATTGTTTTTGAAATCCGCTGAATATTTCTCAATCTGTTAAAAGTCTTTGAAATCTTTTTAAATATCTTAAAATTATTTAAAATTCCGTAAACCCTTGATAATCATTAAAGGTCCTATATAATCCATTCAATCTAGGGAAACTCTTTGATATCCCTTGAAATCTTTGAAAATGCTACAAAACTTCTTGACATTCCTTGAAATTTGTAAACATTCTTGAAATTCTTTACAATATTTGATAATATATAAATTTGAATTCGTAAGAATCCATTAAGATAAGTATAAATTATTTTACATCCCTTGAATAAAAATTAAATTAAATTAATTCATTAAAGTGTGAAAACCCCCACTTAAATTCCTAGAACTATTTTGAATCCTTACAGATTCAGTAAAATCCTTTATATCTTTCAAATTCTTAAAAATCGCTTAAATTATTATTTGGACTTCTGAGAAATCCCTTGAAATTTCAATTTCATTTCATTAATTTTCCGAATCTTTCTTAAAATCATTCAAAATAAATACTAAAACGTTCAAATTCTAACAATTTTTTGAATTCTCTTAAAATTCTTTAGAATTTATTAAAATAGCTAAAAATTTTTTTACATAACGTACATTTTTTTAAATAATTGGCGATCCTATAAAATTCCTTACAACTTTTAAAATTCTTTAAAATACCTTGAAACCGTTGAAAATTCTAAAAAAATCCTTTAAATTATTAGTGTTATTTTTTTAAATCAGTAGAAAGATAGTAGCAGGTTTTAAAATTCTTCATTTTCAAAATTCCCTGATTTTTTTCTGACTAATATTTTTAACATAGAATCTTTTATAAACGGAATAAGCAATTTAAGATTAAAAAACTAAAAATTTATTTATTTATTTCAACCAAGAAAGATGACTTTTTCTACCATGAAGGATGAATTTTCAATTTATAATAAGGAATTTGTAAATAAACAGTTAAATTTTAAGCCAAAAAGAAGATTACTTTTTTAACAAAATAGCTGAATTTGCAAGTTACAAAGATTATTTTTTAAACCAAAACGACGAATTTTCTATCTAAGTAGACGACTATTTAAGAAAGGTTTGAAATTTCAAACAAAAATAACTTTGAACAAAATAGTAAAATTATCAGTCAACAAAAAAGACGCATTTTTAAAAAAAGATGAATTTTTAAACAAATATACGAATTTTATAACAAATAGTAAATTTTCAGTAAAAAAAATAATTTTTTAA
This sequence comes from Belonocnema kinseyi, assembly GCF_010883055.1. Classification (NCBI taxonomy): domain Eukaryota; kingdom Metazoa; phylum Arthropoda; class Insecta; order Hymenoptera; family Cynipidae; genus Belonocnema; species Belonocnema kinseyi. The sequence continues at coordinate 141,401,167 of NC_046659.1, read as the reverse complement.
AAATAGTCTAAATTTCAATTAACGAGGGTGAATTATGCACTAAAATGATGATTTTTTCAACAAAAAAGACGAATTTTTAACAAAATAAATTAATGTTCCAACCAAAAAGACGAATTTTCAGGAAATGAAGATTTTTTAATGAAAAAAAATATCATCCGATCTGTAGAACTTTTAAGCCAAATGCAAATTTTCTCTAAAAAAGTTAATTTTTAACTAACAAAAAAAAGTTAAATTTTCAAGAAAAAATGAAAAGTTACATTTCCCGTTAAAAAAATAATTTTCAACAAAAAATAATTATAAACATAATAGTCCAATTTTTAAACAAAAGTATTTCTTACACATCAATCTGAAATTCTTTTTCAGATTGATGTATAAAAAATATTCTTTGTTTGAAAATTCGACTATTTTATTGAAAATTATTTTGGTTACTTAAAATGTAACTATTTGTTTAAAAATTCATTTATTTTGTTAAAAATTCGTCTTTTTCTTTGGAAACATCATCATTTAAGTTCCTTATTAATCTCTTTTATTGATAATTTGACTATTTTGTTGTAAATTATTTTGGAAATAGATTTGAAAATATGTTTGGAAATTCAACTCTTTTGATGAATATGCGTATATTTATATAGAAAATTCGTCCTTTTGTGTTCAAAATTCATTTTTCTAGCTTGCTAAGTCAGCTATTTTGTTTAAAAAAAGTCATCTTTTTATGGGAAATTTAACTGTTTTGTTTAAAAATATTTATTACGGATTGAAAATTCATCTTTTATGGTACACACAAAATATTTTTCATGGTTAAAATAAATAACTGAATTTTAAATGTTTTAATTTTAAATTTTGTATGCCGTTCGTAAAATCTTCGATGTTTAAAATATTCACATAAGTAAAAAGAGGATCTTTGAATATTAATTAAATTAACATTTTCAGTCACCCTGTTTCGGCGAAATTTTATTGTAAAAAAAAATCAAATATCAACACTTTTCTCAACCCTGCAACCATTTTGCGTGAAAATAGTTAAATTGTCAAGTTAAAAAGTTGAATGTTTCCGAAAACGATTGATTTTTATACTCACAAATATGAATTTTCAACAAAAAGTTCATTCCCATTCAAGAAAAATGAATTTTCAACCAAACAAATGAATTTTTAACAACAACAAAAATTAATTTATTATCAAAGACTTTAATTTATTACAAAATAGTTTAACTTGAAGCAGGAGACGAATTTTCAACAAAATTTAATAATAATAAGGTGATGACACACTTCACAAAATGTTTGTCCGTTCATACTGAATAAGTAAATAAATAAATAATAGCTGACAAATAACCTAATGTTTGAATTCTAAAACCTACAAAAATGAATTTTCAACCAAAGAGATGAATCTTCACCAAAAGTTATATTCGGGAAAAAAAAATTAGAATTTTTAACCAAGAGAAATTTTAGTTGCACTTTCAACACCAGAAATTAATTTTCAATCAAATTTGTAACAAAACAGTTCAATTGTTAACCAAAAAGAGAGAACTTTTAACAAAATTGTTGAATTTTCAACCAAACAAAAAACATCTTAACTAAATATACAATCGACAGGAGGAAGCATCTGCACGAAAAAATAAATAGGAATAGAAATAGAAATACAACGAAAATAAATAACTGAAAAAAATTTTATACTTTTTTGTATACCAATTTTTCATTTTTCTTGTTTATTAATATCCAAGGACCAGAACTTTAAGCTTGTTAAATTTTTTTTTAAATCTCAGTTATTAAAAGCGCATTTTATAAAAATATCCTGACTTTTGCAACAAATTTGTCAAAATCCCTGACTTTTCCCTGATTTTCAGGTTTTCCCTGACCTACGATTGCCCTACCGAAATAAAAAAAAAATAAGAATCTTCATTCTCACAGACATAAGGTTCAAATTCAAGGACGAGAGGACTGTCTCGCACGTATTTTATTTGTTCACACGCTTTGCATCTGCACGTTTCTTAATGATTTATTTTCGCAAAAAAATCTTTAATATACGTCAAAGTTAATGAAAATTATCCTTATAGGGAAAATCAAAAAGGAAATCAAAAAGGCTCATTTTCTGGTTCCCTAAACTATTGATATATACTTCTTTTCTTTTCGATAGCTTTGTATGATAAGAAACATAAATTCTTCTCAAAATATACAAATCTAATTAGTTCAGAAAACAAATTTTCCCTTTTTTATTTTCAGCAAGACACAAAAGGCGTATATTATCCGAGAAGGAACTTGATGTCATCAAAAACTCGACCCCCTCAATGCGCCATGGAAATTCACACCTATTTCGGAATCTTCGAGACAAAGGTAAAATTTCGATTTATAAAAACACTGGGTTCAAAAAATTAAATGTGTGAAACATAAAATTAAAATTTTCAATAAAATAATGTTTAACCATTTTCATGCAATTTACTTCATGATACATTTTTTGACATAAACTGCCGGTCGATTTTTTGTTTCTTCATGAGAAATGATTATTTAAAAAAAAATATTTCGGATCATCTGTTTCTGAGATATCTTGCAATTATGGAACAAGACGACTACTCACATTAAATTCGTTTCTAAATTTCATAAAGTTGTGAAACATGAGACGATCACTCACATTGTCATTTGTTTCTAAATTTAATGCAGTTGTAAAACATTAAACGATCACTCGCATTTCATTCGCTTTGAATTTCATAAAGTTGTGAAAAATAAGACGATCAATAAGATTATTAACTTTGTATGAAGTTGATATTTCCAAAGCATAAGATGATTGTCTTTAAAACAAATAAGAATGTGAGTGATCACCTTATGTTTAGAACTGCATCAAATTCTGAACAAATAACAACGTGAGTGATCATCTCATGTATCAAATTCATAAACAAGTAACAATGTAATTGATTGTCTTATTTTTCACAACTGTGTGAAGTTCAGAGACAAATAAATTGTGAGTGATCGTCTAACTTATGTTTTAAAGCTGCAATAAATTTAGAAACAAATAATAATGCGAGTGATCGTCTGATGGTTTAGAATTGTAACAAATTCATAAACAAATTGAAATGTGATTGATTGTCTTACGTTTCAGAACTTTATGATTTTCATAAATAAAAGTAACAATGTGAGTGATCGTTTTATGTTTCGAAACTGCATGAAATTTAGAAAAAAATTCAATGCGAGTGATCGTCCGAAGTTTTAGAATTGCAGGAATTTCAGGAAAAAAATAAAAATGTGATTGATCGCCTTAAGATTCAGAACTGTATGAAATTCATAAACAAAAGTAATAATTTGAGGTATCGTTTTGTGTTTTAAAACTACATGATATTAAAAAAAAATGATAATGTGAGTGATCGTCTTATGTTTTAGAACTGTATGAAATTAATAAACAAAAGTAGCCATCTGATTAATTGTACAAGTTTTCTGGAATTGAAAAGAAAGGAGCACATTTAGTTCATTTTTTCACAAAATTATTGAAATTTCAAGACAAAATGATGAATTTTCTGAGAAGAAAAACAGTTGAATTATCAAAACAAAAATACGACATTTTTATTGAAAGCTTAAATTTATACCGAAAGAATAAGAATTTCCAACAAACTACTCTCAGCCCAAAACTTAAATGTTTAACTAAACTAGATTAATTTTCAACAACAAAAAAACGAAGATTGAAATATTGGAATAGATAAATTTTCAATTATCAAAGTAATTTTTCAACCCAAAAAAAGAAGATGTTTAACAAAAGAGTTCAATTTACAACGGAACAGATGAATTTTTAACTAAAATTTTGAATCCTCAACCAAAACATGCATTTTTAAGAAATTAGTTCAACTTTAAAACTTTTTTATAAAATTTTTGAACACAATGAAGAATTTTTAAACAAAACGATTAATTTTGTACCAAAAAAACGAATTTTTAACAATTTTCAAGAATTCTCAACCAAAATGTTGAATTTTTCACAGAAAAAATGAATTTTTAAATAAAAAGATTTATTAACTATCAAAAAATTTAATTTTCAACTAAAAAAGATGAATTTTTAAGCAAAAAAATTAATTTTCTACCAAAAAATACTAATTTTTAGCAAAATTCAAGAATTCTCAACCAAAAAGTTCAAGTTTCAACTAATAACATAATTTTTTAAACAAAAATATCCATTCACTACCAAGAAAGATGAATTTTTACTAAAATTCAAGAACTCTTAATAAAAAAGTTAAAGATTCAACTAAAGACATAAATTTAAAAAAAAGATTAATTTTCTACCGAGATAATCGAATTTTTAACAAAATTCATGAATTTTCAACAAAAAAGTTCAATTTTCAACTAAAAAATAAACATTTTTAAACAAAAATATTCATTTAATTTTTAATGTAATTTTTAACCTAATGTTTGAATTTTCAACCAAAAAGATTAAATGCCTAAAAAAGTTTCGACAAGAAAGTTAGTTAAATTTTCAGTTAAAAAAATTAATTTTTAGGAAAAAACTTATTTTCAACCGCCAAAATAATTTTTCAAACAAAAAGATTAATTTTCTACTAAGAGATTTTGAAGGAAAAAAAAGATTTTTCAACTAAAATTATCATTTTTCAGTTAAACTATGCAAAATACGAAAAAACACTAATCAACAAGAATTGTGCATCGAAAAAATATCTAAAATTTTGTTATTATTCACTTTTTTATAGGATACGTAATTATTATTTTATTCTTTTAAAAAAATCGATAATTTTATGATAGAACGCGTATTTTTTGTTTTGATCGTAAAAAATAAAATTCGAAATAAAAAGATTGGATTTTTTTTTACATCTTTTTTTTACGCTTTTAATATCAGGAAATGAAAAACACCGAAGGTGAATACGCGCTTTACCTATCTTATATTCACAGAAAGTAATCAAATAGTATTTTTAGCCTAGTTTTAAGTTTCGAGAAATTGCAATCTCATTGCCAAATCTGTTAAGCAGCCTTGTATTTTTTTTAAACTTGCCGATTTCTCATGGTTATCATTCATATAGCCTTTTTTAATATTAATATTCACAGCCTTAAATAAATTCACGTATTTTCACAAAATTAGCATTTATTCAATTGACAATTACTGAATAATAACATTCAATAAAATAAATAAATGAAATAAATATAATAATATAAAGTATATTTTTTTGTAGTGTTTTTAAACAATTTTTCAAAAAATTTTCCATCTTCAGCAAAATTCATTTTTTCTCCTGTTTTAAAGAGCCCCTTTTTTGCCCTTTTCTCTTTTCTTTTGTTTTTTAAATAATGATTTTTTTCGTGAAACTAAAAATTACCAGAGTTATAGAATTTACAAAATTCCAAAAAACACACGAAAATGAACATTTTAAGTCAAATAAGACACGATATGAAAAAAATATAATAGAAGAAAAATGTTAATTTTCGATAGCCCTATAAGATGATAATAGAAATTTGTTGAATTTTTTCGAGTATTTAAATTTTGACCGTACAAAAAATAATCAAAAATCAAAGATTGCATTTTGCGGTAAAAAAATGCAAGATAGGAAAAAAAATCATGAGACAAACATTGTGCACCGAAAAAATATCTACAAATTTGTTATTAATCAGTTTTTTTATAGGATACGTAGTTTTTGTTTTATTTACAAAAAAACATTAAAAATTAAATTTTTCGACACACGATACAAACTAAGGAAAAATAAATAGATAACGTTTTTCCAAGTAGAGCAAAATAATTGTTATTAATGTTTGTTTATATTATAGGTAGTTTCTCTTTAATCGTGAAAAATATCATTAAAAGTAAAAAAGTTTTTTTGTTATAATAACACAAGATACTAGAGAATGAATTCACAAACGTTGTTGAACTGAAAAAGTCTAAAATTGTTTTGGAATAATTTTTTCATAAAACGCGTGGTTTTCGATTTTATCGTAAGAAATAATATTAAAAATAATGGAATCGAATATTTTAAAAAACGACACAAGACAAATTAAAATGTTTTTCAAGGCGTATAATCCAGAACTTAGCTGCAAAATTGCCTTAACCCATTTTTTCATATGAACGGCTGTTTTTTTAACTTTTAGCATACAAAAATTTACCAGTTTCTTCTTGAGTATCCAAAAAGGCTTCTCTCTTAATTATATTTTCAAATTCAAAACATGAAAAGTAAACAAATTACAATTTAAAATATTAATAGCAGACTTTTTGAATTGAAGAATTGATGCTCCACCATTCTTTAAAATTTTGAAAAACGTAGAATTTGAACAATTTTAAGAGAATATCTTCAAAAATAAATATAATATTTTAATAAATGATTTGGGAAAAAATGAAAGAGAATTCAAATGAATTTAATCAAATACCTCCGAATTTAGGGTAAATTCAAAATTAATTGCAAACAATATTTTCAAATTTCTTCAAATCTTTAAAGCCCTTCACCGTATGTGTAGAGTTTAAATCGTACAAATAACATTGGAAATGAGCAAATTCAGTTTATGGAAAAACTAAAAAAGTTGCAATAAAATTTTGAATAACAAAATTTTGTTTAAAAAATGCGCATTTTTTTTAAACAAGACAATGAAACTACTTCTGTTTTAATGTTCGTTAAAGCCGAAAGAGCTTTAACAAAAGAGAATTCACAATCAACAAATTACCGTTGTCGATGCTTTGACCTTTAATTTTAAAACGTCTGTGCAAAAAGGCTGAGCGCGAAGCGCGAGAACCAACATTCGCGTGCCCTAGGCGCGCTCAAACTTGCGAGCAATGCGAGCCGCACACGATTCGCGATGAGAATATGCCCGCTAAGCGGGCAGTTCTTTTTTTTCTTTGCATTAATTTTTTTAAAATATTCAAGAAGTACTTTAAATTTTCCCTACGCAGTTACATTTTTAATTTAAAATATCAGTTTCCAACAAAATAGTTAAACTTTCAAACAAAGAAATAAATTTTCAACTAAAAGTAGGAATCCTCGACAAAAAAGTGGTTGAATCTTGAACACTCGTTTTAAAATTTGATTTTTTTGTCAAAAAATTGATTTCTTTTCTTGAAACTTGAACTATTTTGTTGACAAATTGTTTCTTCTCCTTCTAAATTAATTTTTGTAGCTGAACAATTAATTACAAAATTTAAAGTTGAAAAATCAAGTATTTTGTTTAACAAATCTTTGTTGTTGGTTAAATTTAACTGTTTTCTATTCAAGTTAAAATCATTCTTGGTTGAAATATATCAACTATTACATTTATCGTTGAGAATTACATAATTTTTTTTTTTTATTCAAATTAATTAAAAAAAAACAAATTTTCAAGAAGTACTTCAAATTTTCCCTACGCAGTTACACATTTAAACTGAAAAATACTAGTTTCCAACGAAATAGTTTAACTTTCAAACAAGAAATGAATTTTGAAAACAAAAATATGAATCTTCGATAAAAAAGTGGTTCAACCAAAATTTTCCAACATACTAATTAAAGCCTCACTCAAAGAAGATAAACTTTTAATCAAACTGTTGCACTTTCATCCAAGAACTATAAACTTTTTACTAAAATGCATAAATTTTTTATTTAAAAAGACAAATTTAAAAAAAGTGAATTTCTATCTAAAAAATATGACAGTTTGAATTTCAACATAAAAAAATATGAGGTTTAAACAAAAAGTAAATCTCCTACGAAATGGTTGAATTTTCAACCAAAAAGGATGATTTTTTAAAAAAGTTATTGAAATTTCAACTTAAAACTTGCATTTTAATCCAATTTAATAATTTTAATCCGAGGAAGATGCTATTCTACTGAAATAAATGAATTTTTAAATTAAAACGATAATTAACATTTAAGACGGATGAATTTTCCACCAAATAGTAGAATTTAAGAGAATTAGTTTTCAACAAAAAACTTGCATTTATACCTAAGTAGCTGAAATTTCAATCAAAAGAGATGAATTTTCAAAAAAAATATAGCTAAATTTCACAAAGGTATCGTTGAATTTTCAAGACACAAATACAATTTTTTTCATGCAGATTAATTTTCAACAAAAAAGTTCATTTTCTATCAAGAAAAATGAATTTTCTATCCACAGATGAATTTTTAACTAAATGTTTGAGTTTCTACGTAAACGCCGAATGTTTCAGGTAAAAAAAAATAATTTGTTAAACCAGATGTAATAGATTTTCGAACAAATAATTGATTTTAAAATAAAATAATTTCCAATTTGCAACCAAGAAAAGTTGAATTTTCAACGAAATTGTTCAATTTAACAAAAAAAAATCAACCAAACACCTGCAGTTATGAGCAACTGGTTGAGAATTTACTCAAAAGAGACGAATTTTTAATAAAATTGTTGAATTTGTAATGAAAAATTGGCTTTTTTAAACAAAAAAAACTAATTTTTGTAGAACACAATTTAATTTTTAACAAAAGAGTTGAGATTTAAATTTAAAAATGCGTCAAAAGACTTAGAAAACAGTTGAATTTCAAAATAGAAAAGATGAATTTTCAAACAATTAATTTGAAGAACAAATTTTGTTGACCAAACAGTTGCATTTACAGCCAAATAGATGGACTTTCAAGCAAAAGAGACGAATTTATAAAAATAGATTTAGTTTTTGACCAAGAAAGATGATTTTTTAACCAAATAGTTGGATTGGTAACCTGCAAATATCAATTTTCAATCAAATGGTGGAATTTTCGCAAAAAAAATACAGAACTTCAACGAAATACAGTAGTTGCATTTTCAACCCAATAGTTCTGCTTAAGCCAAAAGGACGAATTTTTTTAGAAGCCAGTTGAATTTTCAACAAAAAAGTTCATTTCCAATCAAGAAAAATAAATTTCCAACTTGAAGATTAATTTTTAAGAAGGCGAATTTTCAACAAAAAAGTTTACTTTTAAAGTTAGAACGTCAAATGAATTAGAAGACAAAAGAGAAAGAAACCAAGAAAGATCATTTTTTAACCAAATAGTTCAATTTAAAAAAAAATTTTCAACTGAATTCAACATTTACAAACAAATAGTTCAAACTTAAACAAAGGAAACGAATTTTCAACAAAATATTAGAAATTTTAATCAAATACATGATTTTTTAACACAGAAGATCCAAACTGACGAATTTTCTGTTTGAAAACATTAAATATTCAAAAAAACAGCTGAATTTATACCAAAAATGATGACTTTGGAATAAAATAGTCTAATTTTTAACACAATAATTAAATTTAAAATCAAATAGTAGAATTTTTAACCAAAAATAAATAACTGCCAAGTAAAAATAATTGAATTTTCTTATTGGGTTCTCCTAATACAGTTGGCATTTAAGATAGGAGTCGTGCCAAAAATTAGGTCTCTGAAAACAACATTTCTAGAATTTCAAGAATTTAAATAATTTTATTAATAATTTATAAATTCAATTGAGAAAAAAAAACATTATTAAAATAAATTATTTCTGTACGTTTATAAAAAATTTTTATTAATAATAACATTCTTTATTTAAAATGACATCAGTAATATTATTTTGATTTTTATCAGGGTGGCGATTCGGCGGAAAATGTCCAATTCCCGATCATTTCTCGGTTTTCCCCAACAAAATTTTTCAGTTTCCCCGGTTAACTAAAAGTAACATATTCATCTTTGTCGCAAAACTCAGAAATTTATTTTAAATCAATAGTGGAATTTAAAATAAAAATATGAATTTTCAACTGAAATTATTATTATTTAACTGAAATACTTTCTTTTTTAACAAAAAAGATTTATTTTTAAACAATAAGATTAATTTTTAAACAAAAAAATTAATTGTGTATCAAAAAATACAATTTTTAAACTGACAAATTTTCGACTAAAATGATGAATCCTCAACTGCAATAGTTGAATTTTAAACAAACAAATAATTTTTTAATTAAAATAATAAATCTCAACTGAAATGAATGAATTTTTTACGAAAAAAATAATAATTTTTACTAAAAAAGATAAATTTTTAACTAAAAAATACAATTTTTCAACGAAAAATTGAATAATGACATTTTCAGTCAACAAATGAATGTTTAACCAAACCAAAAATCAATTTTGAACTAAAATGATGTAGTATTTAATTGTAATAGTATTTTCAGTTTAAGATAAAAATAATTTTCACCCAAATAAGAGACAAATCTTAATCAAATAAATCAGTTTTTAACCAATACTTGAATTATCAACTAAAATGATGAATCTTACACTGAAATAGTTCAATCTACACTGACAAAAAATATGAATTTTTAACCAATAAGATTAATTTTCTACAAAAAATAGGAATTTTCCAGAAATTAAAATAAAATAGTGTATTTCTTAATAAAAAAAATATCAATTTTCAACGAAATAGATGAGTTTTTATCAAAAAATGATAAAATTTCTAGTTGAAAAATTGATTTTCAACAAAGAAGTTACATGTTTGAAAATAGATGATTTTTTAATAAAAATCACGAATCTCCCAACAAAAAAACAAATTATGAACAAAAGAGTTTAGCTTTTAAACGCAATTAGTTGAATTTTCAAGAAAAAAATGTAAATTCCCAACGAAAAATGTTTTTAAACAATTTATATTATAATTCAGAAATATATTTTCGCTTCGAAATAATAATTTAACTCTTAAAACTAGTTGCAGTGCTCTCTTTTTCTAAAATTTGGAAGAAAGAACTTTTAAATTGTGACGAATTTTGACTTGGATCGGATTTTTCAAACTCCTTTCTTCTAAATCCCAGTCCTAATTATTTTTAAAAAACTCCCGTTCCATGTCAAAAATTCTCTGTTCGAAGTGAATGTATATTTTAAATTATTAAAATAATAAAAATTTGGAGTTTGTTCCGGTCAGAAGTAAATTTCCGATTTTTCCCAGTAAAGAAAATTCCTGGTCATTTCCCATTCTTTCCCGCTCTCCCGATCAACTCGCTACCCTATTTATAATTATAGAAAAACTATTTTTTCAGAAATCTGATATTTCTAAAAACTACTTTAATAGACAAATCGAGAAAAAGGGGAAGATGCTTAAAAATAAGTAACTCTTTAAAAAAGGGGGAAATAAGGGCACAGGGAACAAGTGTGAAGTCTGACAGTTAATAAATGCTTAATTAAATTCTCAATCGAAAATAAAAAAAAAGTGAGTAATTAAATCTTGTGGCATTGTAATTACGTGTTTTTACTTTCGCTTTCAATTTACCTTGAGTATGAATCAAAGAAGTAATTCTTAGTTTTATGCATTCCCTGTTTGTCGCGCTAATGGAAATGCAAATAATGGCAGGGCCAGTTTCACACCTCCGCCCTTTTAATAATGAGAAACTTGCACTCTCTCCAACACGTCTTTCAATCTCAGTTTGCACGCCTGGGAATTCCAATGGCTGATAAGCGAGTTCAGTAAGAGTCATCAATTCTCCAAGATTGTCCCTCAACATCACCCTGATTTATGACCTAGTTGAGAATTTTTCAAACAAACAAAAAATCTATTTTTAATTTACCCCATTTTAATATGAATTTTCTCTTGACGAAAAAATACAAATTTACAGGGTGGTCGCAAAATGTAATTTTCAAAATTCCCTCACTTTATCTTGAATAATAATTTTTCGTTATTCTTGATCGTTAATATTTAAAGACCAAAATTCTAATCTTGTAAAATTTCTAATATGGAACTGCCCACGAACAACAAAATAATTAGATTTATCAATGCGTTATTGGATTTTTAACAAAACGGTTGAATTTTTAACTAAAGATGTTAAATTGAGCAAAATAGTTGAATTTTCCTTTTAAATAGATAAATTTTTAAGAAACAAAAAAAAGAATTTTCAATTAGTTTAATTAAACGAAAAAGACCGATTTTCAATAAAACAGTGAAGTTAAAAAGTTAAAAAGTCGAATTTTTTATAACGAATTTAGTCACGAATTTTTAACATGATTTATAAAATCGATAAAAATAGATCTATTATTGATTTTTGAAAATCTTAACGGGCTCTTAAAATTATACTTTAGAAAAAATAATTCAGGTTAAAAATGTTTATTTAACAATAGTTATTTAGAGTTTTTGTTTTTGCTTTCTCTTTAAGGAAAGATGACCATTTTTATTCAATCTTAATGATCAAGGACTCATTCTATTCTTTGAGAGATTCTCTAAAATTCTATTTGGGTAGTGTTAATTAAATTTTAAACTATCATTATTTGTAACAATAACAACTGTGTGATTTCTCAATTAATTTTTTAAAATAAAATCAACCCAATTAGAAATTTAAAGAATCCTTCGAAGAATAAAATGAGGCCTTGATCATTAGGATTTAATAAGAATTGTAACTTTTCCCTAAAAATAAAGGAAAAACTAAATCTCTTAATAATTACTGTTAAAAAAAACAGTTTTAATCTAAATTATTTTTATCTACAATGTTTTTGGAAGCCTCCGTCAACATTTAAATAAATTATTAGTAGCTATATTTTTGTCGATTTTATAATTTATGTCAAAGATAGACAACTTTTGAGATTCATTGTACATAGTATATATCCGTAAATCCGAGCAGATGAATTTTCAATAAGAAAGTTCATTTTTAATCAAGAAAGATGAATTTTTAACCCAAAAGTTGAATTTTTAACTGAAAAATATAAGTTTTCAATAAAACATGGAATCGCTAAATTTTCATTTTGAAAAATTAATTTTCAACAAACGAGACATTTTTAACAAAAAACATTAATTTTCTACAGAATAGTTGGATGTTCAACACAATAAGTAAAGTCTGAACAAAATAGATGAATTTTCAATAAACAAAAAAAAAAATAATTCGCCACCAGTTGAATTCAAAGAAAAAATACGAAGACTAATTTTCTACCGAAAAAGACGAATTTCCAACAAAAAAATTAATCTTTTACTTTAAAATTTCTTTATTTTAGATTTTTATTTTTAAGTGTATATATTTAATTTAAAGAATTGTATAATGCAGTCTTGAAGATTTATACAATTAAAAATTAAAACCGTTTGAAGTTGAAAATTTTTGATAAAAACAACATTATTTAATCAACTGTGAATGTAAATAAATGAATAAATGATTTTTAAAATAGATATGTACTTTAAGTAATAAAAACTAAACAATAATTTATACGATAAAACGTTTCTAAATTCGTTCAAAGTTTAAGAATTTATATATTGTTACTGTTTCAACTCGAAAGTCTTAAATATTTAGAAAATGTAAAGGTGCGGTTGAAATTTTATCAACTATTTTCAATTTAAAAATAGATTAATAATATATTCGTAATGAAAGGCTTTTATTAAATTAAAAATATTGTTTCAGTTTTATTGATTCCCATCTTATCCCATTTGATTTGAGAATTTTGAATTAAGACAAAAGAATAAACGAATGACGAATGAAAAATCCCGAAAAATAAAATTCCCGAACACTGTAAAATACCCAAATTATAAAATTGCCAAAAAATAAAAACACCGAATTAGAAAATTGTGATTTCTTAATTTCGGGAATTTTCAAATTAGGAAATTTTATTATACGAGAATTTTATTATTAGGGAATTTTCCAATTCGGTATTTTTATTTTTAGGCAATTTTACTATTCGGGAATTTTCTAATGCGGGAATTTTACAGTGTTGGGAATTTTAGTTTTCGGGATTTTTCAGTCATTCCGTAAATTGAAGCAAAATATTTAAAAGTAAACAATTTAAAATTTAATTGTTTGTCATAGAAAGCTTTGAATTTTTAAAATTTCAAAAAGCATTTACATATACTTTTAACTTTAAAATTGCTATTGTTTTATTTAGAAAATGTTTAATTTGTAAGCGAAATATTTTTGATTTTTTGTGTAGAAATAATAATTGAACGCTTATTATTTGTAGAAAAATCTGAGTAAATTTTAGGGATATTTAGAAGTTTTGAAAAGATAAAAATTTAATTTAAAACTTGAATATGATGTCATGTAATTTAAACGAAGTGTGTGGAAAGTTTTTTCAGAGTGTCTAAACATATTTTAAAATGAATAGAATTTTTCCTACAATTTTTAGAAAATCCTGCAAATTTTTTTTAAATCTTTAAAGTCTTCTAGCATCTTTTTTGAAAATTCTAGAAATCTTTTTAAATCTTTTTAAATATTTTGTTCAAATAATTTTTTGAAATGAGCAATCATTTTTCATTATCCTAGAAATATTAGGAAAATGTTTTTATTCTTTTGGAGACTTTCAAAATTCTTAAAAAGCTTCTAAATTTTTTGTTTGAAATCTGTCAAAATTTACATTTTGTTTTGAATAGGTTGTGTGTATTTGCCATGAGATTTCGGTACGAATAGTCTATTTTTGTCGGTACACACACTTCGTTTAAATTATTTGATATTTCAAGTTCTAAATTAATTTTGAATCTTTTTTAAATTTCTAAAAATATCTAAAAATTACTCTAAATTTTTTTACAAATAATAAGTGTTCAATTTTTATTTATAAATCCATATTTGAAGGAAAGTTTTTTTACATTCGCAGTATTTTCTATAAGTTGTAGGACGAATTCAATTAATTTTAAAAGTTATATAGAAGTTCTGAAATAATTTCAAAAATAACTTAAAATTTGAAAAAATTTAAAACAACTTCTAGATTTCTCAAGATTTTGAAATAAAATTTTTAAGCTTTTCAATTATGTTTAAGCTATTTAAAATTAAAATAATTTAACATCTAATTTAAGAACTTTTAAGTTAAAAAAATTTTAATTTTCAAATTTTTAATTTTTCTAGCCTAAAATAACTTAATAATATAATTTTGCAAAGTTTTGAAGTTCATTGATTGCTTTTTTGATTTAAAGTATTCAATTTGTTAACGTGGTTTTATATTTTTGAACCTTAATCTTAATTTTTGAACTCTATAATTTATGAATGTTCAAAATTCTGAATTCTGCAGTTTATCTGTATTTCATTCAAAACGATGGAATACAACATTTTTGAATTGAAAAATTTTTATACTTTAATTTTTAAAGTTTAAAATTCAAGAGTTCCACTGTGAATGCTTTAATTCTTTGTTTATTTTTTATTGCTTTAAATAGAAAAATGTTTAGAATAGAGTTCGATTTTTTTCATTTTATTGACCGGCAAAAATGTTTGAGAACCTGGGGAAAAATCGGGAAATGCCCGGAAATTTTTTCCTTTGATTAAAACGGTCACCCTCAATAAAGTTGACTTTCAAGAAATGAATTTGATATTAAAAATTTAATTTTTAATAAATAAAGGTAAATTTTCAACAAAATAATTGAATTTTCAACGGAAAAAAATAATTTCTCAACAAAAAATGAAAGTTTCAACAAAACACATGAATTTTCAAACCATTTTTCAAATTATGAAATCAAAAAGATAAATTATCTGCAAAACATATGAATTTTCAATCCGAAAGTATGCTCAGCCAAATAGTTTAATTTTCTACCAAATTATTAAAGAGTAAACCTTGGCATACCTTTGAATCTTTTGAAAAAGTACCCTAAAATATTCAAAATCCTATAAAATCCTTTTAAATTACTGAAATAAATGAAAACTTTGTTGCAAACTTTTAAAAACCCCTATAATATTTAAAGTCCTCTAAAATTATTTGAAACTCCTTAAAATTTTTTAAAGCTCTTGAAAATTTCTTGAAATTTTAAAAAATGCCCTAAAATCTTTTTAAAAATCTTTGAAAATCCTTCAAATTATAGATTAAAATCATAAATTCCTTGGAATCTTTTAAAATATCCTAAAATCTTTTGAAAGCTTTGAGATTCCTTCAAATAAGTGAAATCTCTTGAAAATGCCTTGAAAACTTTTTAAATCCTGGAAAAATCCTTACAAATTTTAGAATCTTTTGGAAATGCTTTGGAATATTTCAAAATTCTCTGAAATATTTTAAATCCTTTTAAATATTTTGAAATCCCTTGAAGCTTTTTAATGTTATTTGAAATTTCCAAGAAATTTATAATTGATTTTAATAATTTGAATGGATTTCAAATATTTCTTAAGGTTTTAGGGAATTTTTTTAATTCCATGAAATTTTCAAGAGCCTTAAGAAAATCTTTTCAAAATTCCTCGGAATTTTTTTAAATACCCTAAAGTATTTCAAATCCCTTGCAATCTTTTTAAAATACTTTGGAATCATTTTAAATTATCAAATATTATTGAAAATGCCTTTAAGCCTTTGAATATAACCTAAAGTATTTAAAATCCTTTGAAATGTATTGGAATCCCTTAAAATGTTCTGAAGCTATTTAAATTTTTTCGAAATCTATAAATAAACCTTCAATTTTTCAAATTTTTTGGAATCTCTTTCAATTATTTTAATTTATTAAAAATTCTTTGGAATTTTTAAAAATACCCTAAAATACTTCCAATCCTTTGAAATTCTTTGTAATCTATTGAAAAATTGTAAAGCTTTTGAAAATACCCAAGAATTAAAAAAAATTCATAAAATCTTTTAAATTCTTTCAAATCCCTTCAAATTATTGAAATATATTAAACATTTCTTGGAATATTTAAAAATACCCTAAAATATTTCCTATCTTTGAAAATCCTTCGAAATATCTTAAAAAAATTACAGCTCTTAAAAATTCCTTGGAGTCTTTTAAAATACTCTAAAATATTTCCTAAAATATAAAAAGTCTGTTGGAATCCCTTCAAATAATTGAAAACCATTAAAAATTCTTTGGAATCTTCTATAATACCTTAAAATTGTTCAAGTCCTTGCCAATCCTTTGAAATCTCTACAAACTTTTTAAAGCTCTTAAAAATTCCTTGGAATTTTTAAAAATAACCTAAAATCTTTAGAATACTTTGGAATCCCTTGAAATTATTTAAATCTATTACAAATTCCTTGGAATTTTTTAAATACCCTAAAACACTTCCAATCCTTTGAAATTCTTTGAAGACCTTTAAAATCTATTAAAACTATTAAAAGCTTTTTTAAAAAAAACAAAGAATTAAAAAATATATCCCAAAATCTTTAAAATTCTTTCAAATCCCTTCAAAATATTTAAATATATTCAAAATGTCTTGGAATGTTAAAAAATATATTTAAAGTTTCTTTGAATGTTTAAAAATACCCCAAAATATTTTTAATACTTTCAAATCCTTCAAAATCTCTAGAAACTTTTTAAAGCTCTTGAAAATTTCTTAGAATATTTAAAAATACCATAAAATATTTCCTTTAGAATACTCCTTTAGAATACTTTATAATCCCTTCAAATTATTGAAATCTATAAAAAATTCCTTGGAATTTTTTTAAATACCCTAAAATATTTCTAATCTTTGGAAATCCTTTGAAATCCTTTCAAATCTATTAGAACTTTTTAAACCTTTTGAAAATACCAAAAAAAAAATTTAAAACATCCTAAAATCTTTAAAATTCTTTCAAATCCCTTCAAAGTATTGTAATATATTTAAAATTTTTTTGAATGCTTAAACAAACCATAAAATATTTCTAATACTTTCAAATCCTTTAAAATCTCTAGAAACTTTTGAAATCTCTTAAAAATTCCTGGGAATCTTTTAAAATACCCTAAAATGTTTCAAATCCTTGTCAATCCTTTAAAATCTCTAGAAACTTTTTAATGCTCCTAAAAATTCCTTGAAATTTTTAAGAATAACCTAAAACCTTTAGAATACTTTTTAATCCCTTTAGATGATTGAAATCTGTTAAAAATTCCTTAGTGTTTTGTAAAATATTCTAAAATATTTCTATTACTTTGAGGTCGTTGGAAATCTCGAGAAATTTTTTAAAGCTCTTGAACGTACTAAGGAATTTTTTAAATATCCTCAAATTTTTCAAATTTTTTGGAATCCCTTCCAATCATTGTAATCTATTAAAATTCCTTGGAATCTTTTGAAATACCGAAAAAAAATTAACTAAAGTGATCTTCTCATTTAAAAAAGTGCAGAAGGTGACTTTATCTTTAAAAAATTGACTAAAAAGTGAGTTGAGAAAAAAAGTGGCCAAAGGGTACTTTTTCGCGCTCAAAGGGTATCAAATTCAGGATGAATTCAGAAGATTTCGGAATAATTTAATTTACATTCAAATGAATTGGGAAAAATGTTGAAAAATAAAAAAAATTCTATTGATTTCCGTAAAATTGGATTGAATTTAGAGGAATTTAAGATCAAAGACAAGAATTCAATGAAATTTATAAAAATTCAAGATGAATTAAAAAAATCAAATGAATTTGAACCAATTTGATAGAAACTAATTGAATTCAGTAACTTTAAAATAAGCTTAGACAAATTCAAGGGGATTCTTAGAATATTATAAAATGCCTAATAATTTAATATGAGGGTAATGGACTTCAGAATTAATTAAATAAGAACTTTAAAAAATTCATTGAATTAAGTAGAGTTAAATGAATATAGAAGAATTCGAAAGAGTTTAAAAGAGTTTAAAAGAATTTAGGCTAAATTAATAAGAATTCAGAGCGAATGCAAATGAATTGTAAAAAATATTTTAAAATCTCTTCAAATATTCGAAACCCTACGAAATTACTCATGTCTGGTGAAAAATTCTTTGAAATCCATTAAAATATTAAAATATCTTAAAATTATTAAAACCCCTGAAAATCACTTGAAAAGATTTAAATCTCTTGAAGATGCCTTGGAATCTTTTAAAATACCCTAAAATATTTCACTCTTTGAAAGCCTTCAAACCACTGAAATAAATAAAAAAAAATTTTGGAAATCTTTTAAAATTTCCTAAAATATTTCGAATCCTTTGATATCTTTTGAAAGCCCTTGCAACTTTTGAAATCACTTGAAAACACCTGAGAATCTTTTAAAATATCCTCGAGTATTTCAAATCCTTTAAAATCCCATTAAATTTCTGAGAAGAATAAGAAATTTCTTTGGCATCTTTTAAAATAATCCAAATTATTTTAAATTCTTTACACTCCTCTAACATTTTGAAAGGTCTTGAAAATTCCAAGGAATTTCCAAAAAATACGTTAAAATATTTTAAATCCTTTAATTATTTTATCAATCGATCCCCAGGATCAATTAAATTAAAACTTTAAAAAATTGTTTAATCCATTGAATTGAGTAGAAAAGAGTAAATTTATAGAAACACAAGTGAATTAAAAAAATTCAAGTGAATTCATCAAATTCAAGAGAATTCTAAAGAAGTCAGGGTGAATTCCAAATCTCTTCAAATATTTAAAATCCTACAAAGTACCTCACTTCTCATGAATAAATTCTTTAAAATGCACTAAAATATGATCAAATACCGTGATATTCTATAATGATATTTTCTGAAATCATGAAAAATTTATTAAAATACATTAAGAGTTTTAAAATCCCTTGGAATCTTTTAAAATTCCTTTAAAAAATTCAAATTAAAAGCTCCTGAAGATAATGCCTCAGAAGTTTTTAAAATACCCTAAAGAATGCAACATAATTCAAAAATAGGTATAGACCTAAAATGACCCGTGTAGAAATTCAAATGGGAAACTAGTCTGGTTCCCGACCATTCGACCCCACTTAAAGTCGGGTCATCTGACTAGCCCCCGAGCAGTAGCGTCACGGTAGATTAGTCATGGGCTAGTCAGATGCCCCTACTTATCCTAGTCGAGGCCTGATCGGGTACTAGTCGGGGTCATATGATAATACATCTGCATGGAATTTTAACATAACTCCCCAAAATTGTGGAACATTCCCTAAAAGTTTGTAAAAATACTTATTATTTACGGAAATTTCCATAAACTTTTTTGAAATATTATAAGTGCTCAAATTTACCCAAGATTGAATAGGAAACATACCCTACGATTAAAAATGCACACTGAAAAAACTAGTTGGTTGGGACAACTAACAAAGTAGTAGGCTCAACTATTTTAGTTTGCAATATATGCCGCTGCTATTAAAGTGGTTTAGGCTACTACTTTTATTCGCAAGATTGGTAGTAGTTGCCCTTACTAATTTATTTGTTCTCGCTACAACTTTCGATGGTAGGTACTACTTTCAAGCAGCTGTGTTTACTACTTCAAATAGTAAGCGTTACAACTTCACTTAGTAAGTTTTACTATTAACTTAGTTATTTTACAAATAAATTAGTTGATCTTACTACTTAAAGTAGTCATCCTTACTATTATATAATCTTATATAATATTACTATTCAATCTTATATTTTCTTACTATTCATATAATTATATTCATCCCACTGGAAAGTTGAATCGTCACGGTGATGTATTTATACAAATTAGGGTACCTTTTCACGGAGGCCTGTTTTGAAGTATTCGCTGAATTTATATGACACATCGAGTTCACATGTAGATTATCAATCAAACAAATTTGACTCAATATAACAAAGTAACTAAAAATAAGTCCTATGAAATATATTCATTCCAAGATTACTTCAAAACTGACCTGCGTGAAAAGGTGCCCTAGGGCCTAGGCGTAGGTCGTAGAGGACGCCCTAAGGATCTATACGATGCTCTTCAATATTTTCCACGTGTTTACACTTTA
>NC_046659.1:141379429-141380681 GCF_010883055.1 Belonocnema kinseyi | reverse complement strand
TGCAAAATTGGTACAGAGATTTTAGAATACTTACTTGTTAGAATCGAGAGCAAAAACAGGTACTCGGTGTAGGACACTATCCCTGAAACAAAAGAAAAAGTTTTAAAATGTGTAATTCATAGTGGCCGCAGAATTTCTGTGAGATGTAACAGTTAAAAAAAGGGAAACCACACAGTAACTTTTTCAAATAAAAAAAGCACATTAGTCACTTTTCATTCAATACATTAATTCATGGGTTAATCACTATTCCCCGTGTGGAAGCAACCCCATTGGGCCCTATTACAAGTCGGGCACTAATCGGGGGCTAGTCGGGTTATTCATTTTGACAAAATACCCACTCGGGGACTAATCGGGGACTAGTTGGCCTTTTGTTGTCAAAATTTCAGTCGGGGCCTGGTCGGTGGTTGGTCAAGGGCTAGTCGGGCCTTTTTGTTCTCTAATGATTTTTTTATTCTAAAACACTAAGAATAAATTTAATAATAATTTTATACCGTTTTTTGGAGAAAAGATTTATTAATGTTAAATTCATCTCAAATATACTTATTAAATAATTATTAAGTTAATAATTTTGTACGAAAATCAACTTTTTATAAAAACAACGTTCAAAATCTTCAAAAAGACGTAACCTTATTTTTTTGCAGTATGTTTTAGAAAATTGCGAATTTCTAGGAACATTTATAACTACCTTTGTATGAAATTTTAAGAAAACCAATATTGGAAAAGATGCATACAGATATAGGTGAAAAGTCTGCCGAAAGTTATGCGAAATTAAATTTGTACAGATGCTTATTTTTAAATTGATCTGAAAGGTTTGCCATAATGTTTAATCCTTAATGTAGTTGAAATTGGAAAGAGAAAAAGTAGCTTTAAAGAAAATCCGCAAGGGCGCGACATGCAGCCTCTCGCGCAACAGAAATGACGCGTCGAGTGTTTAAGACAGCAGTATACACGTAACGAAGCATAATTACTTGGAGTAGAGACTACCGTGACCAACACGGCGGTTCCTTCAGAGCGAAGCTCCTCCATTGCTGCGTTCCAGCTGAAGTTTTTTATTTTTTAAATTAATATTTCACAAGTTTTGGGGAATTTTAGTTGCATAAATTTATGCACTGAAAAAAATGGTTAGTTGCGACAAGAAGCTCCTTATTAATAGAGTTGGTGTAAGCTACAACAACTACTTCGATGGTAACAGTAACTAACCAGTTTTGTACGGCAACAAGTCGCCGTTAGTCCTCCTATGAAGGTTACATTA
>NC_046659.1:141373764-141379329 GCF_010883055.1 Belonocnema kinseyi | reverse complement strand
GTGGTTAGCCTTCTCTTTTTACACCCCGTTTCCAAATTATAGTTTACACAAGAACGGCCGTTTTATTTATGAATGCCGGAGTGTAAAGCACTTGTCTGACCTCGTATAACTGACAGTTTGACTAACATCTTCATTGCTGAATAGTGATGCAGTATCGAAAAACCGATATATCGCTCAGAATCCTCGTTGAGACTTTCAACTAGGTATTTCAAAAACAAGATAATATAAATAAAACAATATAAAATTAAATTCTAAAATTAAAATCAGAAGAGTATTTTATTTTTTGGCGAATGAAGGCTCTTAAAATGACTCAGGTTCTAGCCATATCCATATACGTCTCCAAAAATGCTTTGTTTTATGTAACATTTTACCCCCATAAGTTAAAGGCGATTCTGCAGGCAGGAAAATAACTATTTTTTAAAAAAGGGTTTTTGTTGCGTTTTTTAAAATTAGAAATTGAGCGTTTTTTGCGCCTGAAAAGGGCAACGTGTCAGATAACACTGTATGCCGGTCTGCAGTTGCCCGAAAAATTGATCATTATATTTCATTCTTATTTTTATTTAATTCTTAAGCTTAATATGGTTAAGCCAAATATGTCGAAGACATTGTTGGTTGCAGTTGGATTTTTTTTGTGTGCATTATCAATTCAATTTTTATAAAAGACAATAAAACAATTTTTTCAAACAAACTTACCCAAATTCTTTAGAAATATTTTAATAATATTTGATAAGCATATACTTTTTAAATTAATTATTGTTTATTAATTTATTACTTCAAACACTGCACTCAATTTTGGTGGCAAGTTTGGTTTTATGGTAAGAAAAAAAAACTTCCTTATTAGAAAAAATAAGGATATTATACATGTTTACATTTTCGAAAAATCAACATTCCCGAGACATGTCAGAAATCTGGGTTGTTCGGAAAGTAATTTCTCTCAAATTTTTCAAATCCTTTAAAATCTTTTGAAATACCTAGACCTTTTTTTTAAGATTTTTAAAGTACTTTGGGATTTTTTTAAATAATCCTTCCAACATTTTTTGTAATTCATTGAAATTCCTGTAAATTAAAAAAATAAATTAAAAATTCCCTGAAATCTTTTAAAAGATCCTGAAATAATTAAAATCCTTAAAAATCTTCTGAAATCTCTTGAAATTTTTTAAAGCTTCAGATTGAAATTTAGAAAAGAGAAAATTTTCAAAACGTTAAATATTGAAATGCTTGTAAATTAGAGTTTTGAAAATGGGATCAATACAAATTCAAAGCTTTCGAAATTGAAGTTTCGCAAATTTTTAACTATACAATAAGAATAATTTTCAAATCGATGGGATTCAAGTTTTCAAATTTTTAATTGTAAACTCGGAAGTTAGAAATTTAACTGTTTGTAGATTAGTTAAACTATTAGATTAAAGTTTTAATAGAAAATACTCGAGTAAAAGTTTAACTATTTCTGAAACAATTTTGTATATAATTATGAAATTATATATCTTTTTTTGAAAAACATACTTTTTAATTTTGAACGCCTTCAATTTATTTATGATTACTAATTTTTTTAAATAGACTTCCGAGTTTACCATTCAAAATTTATAGACTTGAATCCCATCGAGTTGAAAATTTATTACATTTCATAGTTGAAAATTTTTTAATGTTAAATTTTGAAAGCATTGAATTTTTATTGATCCCATTTTCAAAACTCTAATCTACAAACATTTCAGTATGTAACGTTTTGAAATTTTTCTCTTTTCAAAATTTCAATTTGAAGCTTCACAAAATTTCAAGAAATTTCAAAAGACTTTCAAGGATTTTAAATATTTGAGGATGTTTTCAAAGATTTGAAATATTTCAGGGTATTTTTAAATTTTCAAGAAATTTTCAAGAGCTTTAAAAAAATTCAAGAAATATCAAAAGATTTTTAGGAAGTTTAAATATTTGAGGATGTTTTAAAAGATGTCAAGGAATTTTTAATTTATTTTTAAAATTCATAGAAATTTCAAAGAATTAAGAAATTTTGGAAGGATTGTTTAAAAAAAATCCAAAGTACTTTAGAAATATTAAAAAAATGTTTTAGGTATTTCAAAAGATTTGAAAAATTTGAGAGGAATTTTAAATTTTTATAATTTTAAGGAATTACACAGAGTTTTAAAGAAGTACTTTAAAAATCTTTTTAAAAAAAAGGTTAAGATATGTCAAAATATTTTGGAGGTGCTGCAGTATTTAAAAGTATTTTAAAATGTTACAAGAAATTTTCAATTGATTAAGTTAATTTAATATGAGATTTTTAAAGATTTAATATATTTTAGGAAATTTTAATAGATTCCAAAGAATTTTGAATTGATTTCAATAATGTAGTATGAGATTGTAAAAAATTGGAAATATTTTAGGGTATTTTTAAAATTTCAAGGAATTTTCAAGAGCTTTGGAAATTTTAAGGAGATTTCAAAAGATTTAAAAGAATTTTAAATATCGGAGGATGTTTAAGAAGATGTTAATGCATTTTCAATTCATTTTTATAATTTAAAGGAATTTTAAAGAATTTTAACAATTTAAGCAGAGTTATTTAAAATAATTTCAAAGTATTTTAGAAATCTTTAAAAGGTGTCAAGGTGTTTCAAAAAAATTTGAAGATTTCGAAATATTTGAGAATATTTTAAAAGGTTGCAAGGAATGTTCAATTGATCACAGTAATATAATATGAGATTTCAAAGGATTTGATATATCTTAGGATATTTTAATAGATTCCAAAGAATTTTCTAATGAATTCAATAATTTAGTACAAAATTTTAAAGGTTTTGAAATATTTTAGGGCATTTTGAAAATTGCGAGGAATTTTCAAGAGCTTTGAAATATTTCAAGAGATTTTAAAGGATTTTAAATATTTTAGGATGTTTCAAAACATTCCAAGGAATTTTCAATTAATTTCAAAAATTTAAAACAATTTCAAAGAATCTTAACGATTTTTTTCAACTTTTCTGGTTGAAAGTGGAACTACTTTGTTAACATTTTTTTTAATGATTTATCAATTTAGTTAAAGTAGTATAGAGTTCAGCTTTTTGGATGAAAATTTAACTTTTTGTTTAAAAATTAAATTTTTTTAAATTTATATATTTTATTCAAAGTTTATTTTTTTTGCAGAAAACGAGTTGTTTATTTCATATAGTATAATTTTTATAATTAAAGACAATTAACATTTTCTGTAATCAAGCTCATATTTCTGTTTTACATTCTTATAGACTCTTCAAAGTTTAGTTAAAATTTCACTGTAGACTTCGCATTTTTCAAAACCAAATTCTGCGACTTCAGTACGAGTTTTGTGATTTAAAATTCGAAAATGCGTTTTTCAATTTGCTGTTTTTTTAATTTTTAATTCTTTTTTTCGCATTTAGAGTTTTCCTTAAGCTGTGTAGAAATTTCAAAAGTGATTTGGAATTTCCGGAAACTGAATTGGACAACTTAAATACAATTTTTACAATCAAAATTCGAAAAATACAGTTTCGATGTTCTGTATTCGCTCAACTAGTTCAATTTAAAAATGTCTATAAATTTACAAAAATATATGATTAGTTTACAAGGTAGATATGATAAATTATCATGAATTACCTAAAATTCAATTTTAAACATTTTCATAATTTTCCGAAAATTCATGAGATTTTTTGGAAATATACGGTAATATTAGAGGACAATCATGGTAACTTAAGATCAATTACACAAAATTTAACTAAAAAATTTCTATACATTTGCGGAAATTTATGGACATTTTCGGTAATTTCTTGAAATTTTACAGGAGAATATGGTAACTTACAGTAATTTTTCCGAAATTCAATTAATTTTTAAAAACGTTCTGAAAATTTATTTATTTTTTTTTGGTAACTTATGTAATATTACAGGTGAATTATGGTAACTTAAGGTAAATTACTCAAAATTCAATTTAAAAATGTCTTTAAATTTCCGCAAATTTTTGGTAATTTACGGTAATGCGATCAGTTATATGTGGTAAATTTTGAAAAATTATCGCAAAATTCTATTATCTGCAACACAAATTTCCTTGAAAGTTTTTACGTCGAGTGGACTGATTATTTAAAATTCGAGGTCATAGGTGTATAATTTTCATTATTCACATCTGACGTCACTTTATACTTCCTAGGGAGTAAAAAGTACATTTTACTACCTAGGGACTAAAAAGTAAAGATTTAGGCCCGCACATAGGCGTCGAAAAGTGATAAAATCATGCATGTCTCATACAAAAATATTTAGATTAGGATCCAATGCAATTGTTGTTATAAACATTTGAATCAATAAATTATACATATTTTGATTTTGCCGATCTCGCGGTTTTTTCTCATGAAACTACTTTCAAAACAATAGAAACGTATGATTTGTGAACACAGAAAAATTCAAACCTTAAACAATGTCATTGTTAATAACAATATTGTAATAAATATTAAATTGAGAATTTTAAACAAAAAAGAGTGTTTTAAACCAATTGATCTGGATCATTCTTAGCAATAACTGAAATTCTTTTTAAAAAGAGGTAAAAACCTAATCTACTTAATTATCTATTTTATCATACTAAAAATATTTCTTCTTGTTTCAGAACCTCAAAGTGGTTTTCGAATTGCTTTTAATATGTTCGACACAGATGGAAACGAGAGAGTCGATAAAACAGAATTTCTTGTGGTAAGTTCCACCATTTGTCTAATATTCAAAAATATTATTTTCTCATTCAACATTAAACTAGATTTATTAAATGAAATTATTTTAAGCACTAATCTTTAATAGAACAATTATCATCCCTTTTATTTTAAAATTAAATTAAATTGCCCTCATATCAGGAAGTTTTAGATTCAATTATACACGGCGACAGAAAGGTACGAAATACTTTAAAGTATAAGCTAAAAACGTAAAAAAAAGTTTCTCTTAGGTTATACCTGTCTGTCGTCAAATTTCTCATTATTTCTCTGCATGAAACATTCTCAGGTTCGACGACTGTTTGGTGGAACTCTGCAGGAGCGAGAACTCGACGATCTTACAAAACGTGCTGTGAGTTTCAACACACCCATCGCAAAAGCAAATAACTACAACTATTTACTAACAACTGTGTGACTTGATTTTAAATTTCTCTTCCTTGAACTTTTCTATCCCTTCAATTTCCTACTTTGTATGAGTAAATATAATCATCGTGTTGTATGCCAAACTAAAAACAATCACACTTTTATGTTTTTATAACTGTTTGTAATTTTATTTCTCAGGGTGTCCAGCGTGAATTAAATTCAAAATTCGGGGTGGCCGTTTTAATTAAGGGCATGTGACACAGCTAAATACCTATATTACCGACCACAGTTTTTCAGTTCACTGAATATTTTTTTGAACCTAAGAACTTTTTTTGTAAGTAAAATATCGAGCTGAAACTTCGGGAAATGTATTAGAGTGCAATAAAGTACGTTTAGGTAATGCATTTTGGTAGAAACATCACTGAAAATTATTTCATCTTTTTTCTGAACCTCAACATATTTTGAACGTTCGAACTTTTTTTATACATAAAATATCGGTCTCAAACTTTGAGAAATGCAA
>NC_046659.1:141358895-141373664 GCF_010883055.1 Belonocnema kinseyi | reverse complement strand
CTAATACATTTCCCAAAGTTTCAGCTCGATATTTTATTTACAAAAAAAGTTCTCAGGTTCAAAAAAACATTCAGTGAACTGAAAAACTGTGGTCGGTAATATGGCTGTGTCACATGCCCTTGAAAAAATTCCTGGTCATTTGCGGGTTTCTTCTCGGGTCGCAGAATTTTTTCACGGTCAGTGAAATTAAAAAAATCGAATACTAAACCTGAAGATTGTTCCATTCGAAGTAATAAAAAATAAACTGCAAATGAAAGCACTCAATGTGAAACACTTGAATTTTTAATTATTTAAATGAATCTGTTATATCATCAGTGAATGTTACCTTACCGACAGTAGACAATCCACAATATCGATCAAGTTAAGAATCTCCAATAACAGAAAATGCTTAACGTCTTAATCAGACTAGATATAAAATAATTTTTTCAAATTAAAATTAAAATTATTTATTGAAAAAAAGATCCTACTCCTTCTTTACTCCATTGGAGGGTTGTATACTGTCGGTAAGGTAACATTCACTGATGATATAACAGATTCATTGAAAATAATTACTTGTACCATTAACACCTAGCTAAAAATTAGCATTATTTTCTCGAATTAAGAGTTCTTATTTTGATCCCTCTAATAGCTTAATTGGAAAAGAACCTGACCGGAAATCAGAAGTTTTATGGTTCGATTCCCAATGGAGTGAAGAAGGAGTAGGATCTTTTTTTCAAGAAATAATTTTAATTTAATTTTAAAAATTTTAAATTGAAGCTTAAACGTTGTTTCAATCAACAATTGAAGCTTCGACAAAAATAATGTTGTATCCACACATATTTTGTATCCATGGAATTTTAACTATTTTTCTATTCCGTGGAAGCGCTGTGGTAAAAAATTCGAAAATTGAATTCGGAATGAAAGGTCAAAATAGTCGAGGTAATTTACTTCAATTTACTTCGCATGTATCTCAGTTAAATTTGAAAGTGTGCATATCTAAATCTAATTTAACATTTTTGGAGGATAAAAAATATAAAATTGGATACACTTTCGGATGTCGCAAAAAAGAATTTAATTGAATTCGACCAATTTCGATTAATAAAAATAATTAGGTTAAAGAGATTTCGATTATATATAATTTAAAAAAAAAATAATTTTCAATCCTTGCACTCTAAATTTAAAAATTAGTTATTAAAAAAAAGCTTTCGAAGCTTGCAATTTAAATATTCTGGAATACGTATTTTAATTTTTCAACTGACTTTTTACGATTTCTATCACCAAATTTTATAGAATTTCATGGGATTTAATGATATTTTAGGTGATTTGAAAAGACTTACTCAAGAGAAGTGAGGTATTTTCGAAGGTTTCTAAGCTTTGAAGAGATTTAGTATTATTATTATTTTTAATTTTACCCCGAACTCTTATTAATTTATCATTGAATATTTTAATTCATCGGAATTCTTTAGAATTTTTGTAATTCTCTTAAATTCTCTTAAATTAGTCAGATCTAATTATTTCAATGGATTCTTTTTTTTTAAAGCTCTTATTGAATTGATCATGGGGATCAATTGATAAAATGGTCAAAGGATTACAAATATTTTAAGGTATTTTTGTTAATTTCTTGGCATTTTTAAGAGTTTCAAAAAATTTCAGGGGATTAAAAAATATATGATAGGATTTGAAATATTTTATGTTTTTAATTGAAAGATTACAATGAAATTTTTAATTGATTCTAATAATCAGGAAATTTTAAAAGGTTCACAGATTTTTCTATTTGTTTCAATAGGATTTCCAAGGGCTTTGAAATTTTTCAGTGATTTTAATATTTTGATGGACTTGAAAAAAATGTATTCACAAAAAGTGGGGAATTTCGTAGTGTTTCAAAGGTTTATAGAAATTTTCAAATATTGTATACAATTCATTTGGAATTCGGCCTGAATTCTTAATGCTGAATTATTTTTAATTCCTCTAAATTCACTTAATTTAATGAATTTTTGAAACAAAAATTTTGTTTAAATCGGTTTGAAGTACTTCAAAATCACCTTAAATTCTTAGGCATTGTAACGAATTCTTTTGAATTATCTTTAAGTTTTCTAAACACATTTCAAAATTAATTGACTGCATTTTTCCATATCTTGTTATTTCCCTTAAATTCCTCTAAATTCACTCAAATTTTACTGAAATCAATGGATTTTTTTCTCGATTTTTAAAATTATTTCCAATTCATTTGAATTGTTTTGTAGTAATTATTTACTTTTTGGTTAGAAATTAGTAGGGTTTGAAGGGTTTGAAGAGATTTGTAATTATTTTTAGAATTCACTCTGAATTCTACGAAATTTACTCAATTCTACTTTATTTAGTGGATTTTTTGGATTATTCAAAAGTTTTTATTTGATTAATCCTTAAGTCTTTCAACTTCACCATGAATTCTTAGGCATTTCATCAAATTCTTTTAAATTTGTGCAATAATAATAAATTTAATTTTCTATTTTCAATAATAGACTTAGAACGGTACATTTTCGAATTTTATAAGCTCGACTATTTTGACACTCACTCCGAATTCAATTTACGAATTCAATTTTGTATTAAAATTATCAATAATTTTCACTTCAAAAATGGAAGCTACTAACACTTTTCAACTAAACAATTAAAAATTAAATGCAATTAAGCTGCCAAATTACAAATTTTAAACTTTTATAAATTGTAGAGCTCAAAGATTCAGACTCAGTTCCAAATTTATAAATCCACGTTATCATTTTCAATGTCCTGTTTAAATCCGGAATTGTAATGCTTTTCGAAAAATTCCCTGTTTAAATCCAAAAATTTTATTCTTTTCCAAAATTCTCTATTTCAACTATTTGTAAGGATTCGAATTTTTTTGTAAAATTCCCTTTTCCAATTCCTAATTTAAATGATTTCGAAAATACCTCGTTTCAACAGAACAAGAATTTTTTGGAAAAATTCAATTTTCAATTGAGAATTGTTATTCAAATCCGCAATTTTAATACAGTTCGAAAATGTTCCGTTTCAACTGAAAACATTAAAAAATGTCCTGTTCCAGCGCGGAATTTATTTAAATGTTAATATCCCCTGTTCCAAGAAAATTTATAATTCTTTTGGATAAATATCAGTTTAAACTTATATTTGAAAATTCCCGGGTTCCAGGTCAAAATTATTATCATTGTGGATAAATTCCAGCTCCAACTATACATTTTTAAAAGATTGAAAATTCCTTGTTCAAATTAAAAGTTAAATTATTTTAATTTTAAATAGTTTTAAAATCCTTAAAATGCTTCGAAAATTTATTTCAAGAATTTGAAACATGTACATGGTGTTTCAAATTTTTTCTATTTAAAAATATTATTAAAAGTTTTTCACAACTTCTAAATATCTTTTAACATTATTTGAATTTCAAATAATTTTACAAAATAGAAAATCATTTTCAATTTTCCTAGCAATCTTAAAAAATGTTATTATTCTTTTGAAACCTGTTAAAATTCTTTAAAAACCTCTACATTTTTTGTTTGAAATCTGCCAAATTCTACATTTTGTTTTTAGTTAATCCGTGGGCTATTTGCACCGAAATTTTGGTGCGAACAGCTGGATTTTTTCGGTACACGTAGACTCTTAGTTTAAATTATTTGAAACCATTTCAAATTTTTAATTAATTTTGAATTTTTTCAAATCTTCCAAATATCTCTTCAACTTACTTGAATTTTTTCTAAGAATAATAGGGTTAAAGTGTTATTTATAAGATTAGAATTCAACAATTTGACTTATAAATTAGATTTTGTTAAATAGAACAATGAAATTGTGAATTTCAAAGTTTAATTTTTTTTGTTGCTAAGTTTTAAATATTTAATTTATAATTATTGGTTTTAAATGAACAGTCAGATATTTTTAAATATTAAGTGATTATTATTTTTCTGAATTAAAAAATTTCAAAATGAATGGTTTAAAAATGTAATATTTTAGAGTGAAATTCTATTTGAAATTTAATAAAAGCCTTTAATTATAAATATAGTTTTGTACAATAAATTATTATTTATTTTTTCAATCTGAAAGTGGATTCAATTAAAAAAATCATTAATTAATGTATATTCACAGTTAATCAAGTAAGAATGTTTCGTATCAAAAATTTTTGATTTTAAACGCGTCTAATTTTTAATTATTTATGCCTTATAACTGCATTTTAAAACTCTTTTAATTCAAATGTACGCCTGAAAATCTAAAATGGACAATTTTTAATAGAAAAGATTCCTGGTCAAAAAGTAAATTCACGGTCATTTCCCGGTTTTCCCAGATCCCCGGTCCAGCGGCCACCCTAAACTTCCATAACTTTTTTCCTTCTTTTTAGATTTTCTTTAATTGAAAATTGAGAGGCCGGATTCTATAACCATCACAAATTTTTCTCGCTAAAAGACTGTTTTGAAAGTGAACCTTAAAACCCCGATATTTAGAAAAAATATTTTTTTCACTTCAGTTTGCGATAATTCAGCAAATTATTAGAATTTTTTAATGAAATTTACAGAAAATGTTCTTCACAATGTTCTATGATTAATAGAGTAAATAAATAATTATATTTTATGCTTGAACAAAAGTTATAAACGCAGTTTTCGCAGCTTTAATTTACAGAGATATATGTTCGGCTTTTTTCTACATTGTGGCCTTTTTTTAAAAACAAATTGATAAAAAGTTGTTTTAAAAAAACACACAATTTTTGTCTGAGCTCTTAAGTCAAACGTTTGCTATCAACTTCGTGGGAAAAATTATTTATCCTATAATATTTAAAAAAGTAGCTTCTCAAACATAAAAACTTCGGAATATTGTTAAACCTTAAATACTAGGTTTGTTATAAATAATTTAAGCTAACAAATAAAACATTTCATTCCTTTCTCGAAAAAATTGATTTAAAAAATAATTAGAATCCAGAAAATTGATGACTATTAGAGACTATTTAGCTTAAATTGTTTTTAACGAAACTAAATGTTATGTTTAAACAATTTTCTGGAATTAATAAGTCTGAGAATCTATTTTGGATGTACATCAGATGGAATAAAAGTTTTTCCGTAAAAAATGGATGAAAATTTTGTATTTATTCGAATTTTGCCTCTAACAAATTTTACAATAAATAAATTATTATCTTTACGTGTATATATAGGTTAAAATTAATTAATTTAACAAATTAAATTTTTTTAAATTTGTATAGAGAAAACAGATGCGCAAATAAATTTATTACCATCATTTTTTCCGTCTCAAATTTCAAATTGTCCAATTTTTTAAACTTCTGACACTTATCAGATTATTTTATAATTTTGTTAAAAATCCATGCTTTTGGACAAAAAATTAACTTTTTTGT
The DNA here is from genome assembly GCF_010883055.1 of Belonocnema kinseyi. NCBI lineage: Eukaryota > Metazoa > Arthropoda > Insecta > Hymenoptera > Cynipidae > Belonocnema > Belonocnema kinseyi. The sequence goes on along the minus strand of NC_046659.1, from coordinate 141,368,326 downwards.
TGAAAATTCATAATTTTTGATTCAAAATTAATCTTTTTTGTAGAAAGTTCGTCTTTTTATCTAGAACATTCAATAGCTTGCAATTTTTTCTTGACTGAAAATCATTTTTTACTTGAAAATTTAACTATTATATTTCAATTTTATCTTTTCTGGATGTGTTCAAATGCTTTTAATTTAAAATTAAAATCTTTTTTGTTTTAAATAAGCACTATTACATTTTTTGTTGAGAATTCATCTTTTTCGTTGAAAATACAACTATTTGGTGAAAATTTCAATTAAGTACTTTGTTAAAAAGTCTTCCTTTTTTATTTAAAATCAAAGTCATTTTTTTAAATTGAAGTATTTGGTTAGAAATAACCTTTTTTTTAAATGATTAATTTCAGGTTAAAAACTCATCTGTTTTGTAGAAAATTCATCTTTTATGAATGAAATCAAGTGTTTTTCATTCAAAATTAAAATATTTCTTTAATTAAGAACTGTTACATTTTTGTTGTGAATTGATCTTTTTGGATTGAAAATTAAAATATTTGGTTTAAACGTCAACTATTTTGTTCAAAATGTATCTCTTTAATTAAAAACTTACATTTACAAAAAATTTGTCTTCTTGGGTTGAAATTTGACCATTTTGGTATTACATTAAACTATTTGGCCGAAAATGAACTTTTTTGTTGAAACTTCATAATTACTTTTGACAGAAATTTCATCTTTTCTTGATAGAAATGTAACTATTTAGTTGAGTTTTAATCTTATTCAGTAAAAAATTGTTTTAATTGCTTAAAAATTTAATTATTTAGCTGAAAATTCAATAGTTTTATTTCAAAGACAATTATTTGTTTGAAAAGTATTTCTTTTGGATGCATTTAACTGTCTGAAATTTAAAATTAAAATTTTTTTTGGTTTACATATCAACTATTACCTTTCTTCGTTGAGAATTCATCATTTTTAAAAAAAAAATAAAACTAAGTGGTTAAAAGTTTAACTTCTTTGTTGAAAATTAATTTTTTGGTTAAAGATAAATCACTTTTGTTCAAAATTACTTTTTTATTTGAAAATTAATTTTTGCAGTTGAAAATTCAACTGTTTTGTAGAAAATTTGTCTTTTTGGCTTGAAAATTTAATAGTTTGGTTGAAAAAACAACTTTTTTTTCAATTTTCTTTTTGGATGGATTTTAATGTTTTTTATTTTAAATTGGAATCTTTTTTGAATTATAGAACAACAATTATTATAAATTGAAATATCGTGAATTTGAAGGATTTTAATTTGAATTTAATAAGTATTTATATACTTGCATTATAGTTGCATATATTATAATATTTTGAATGCTGCAAATCTAAATTTAAACATTTTTTATTACATTTTTTAAAAAATATTTCAATTATTCTACTGGACACCCTGTTATGTTTAGTAACAATAATTAACTACTATTCTATCTTCTTTTTTTCTCCCTTGTATAGATGAAAGGTCCATCAAAATTTTTTAAATCATCACACCATCATTACACCCAGAAAAAAGATTCTTCTTATTCAAGGAAAATTCAGAAAAAAGTTTCTTTTATTTAAAGAAATTTCTTTTGACTAAGGGAAATTTCATTAGTTCAAAGAAATGGTTTTTTGTCCCAATGAAAATTGTTCTTTAACTTAAAATTATTTCGGATTGAATAAAAAAAATTATCATAAATAAACGGTTTCTTTAATTCAGAACAAATCTTTTTCTGAATGCAAACTTTGTACATAAATCCAGCAATAATGAAATTCATTCTCACTATTTAATTAACTGAATATCTAATTATTTATTTTTGTTTTTAATGCACTAATACACATTTTCCTCACCAGAATAAAACTAAAACCAAAAATTGCAAGTGCTTATCTCACCTGTCTGAAAATACATATTATAAATAATATAAAATAAATACAAAGTTAAGTTATCGGCAACTGAAATAGATTAACTAAAGCGGATATTAATCAGTAATACTATTGGATCTCTTAATTTTATTTTCAATTAGTATATTTGACAAGTTTACGAGCGATCAAAGGGGCAATTCCTGGATTATTTATACCTTATGAAATGCTGGACTTTGTTTTTTAATTAAAATCACGTTAGAAAAAAATTTTATAATAACATACAAAGTAGAGACAAGAGCGAAACTTAATCAATTTTTTATTCGTGTGCTAGTTGAAGTAGATAATAATTTTGTCTTCTATCCTATCATAATCATAAAAAAATCGAAATTTATATTTAATAGCTTACTTGTGGAAATTGAAAAAGATGGTAAATGGCAATTGCTGATGAAGTGTTTGATAATAATTTATGGCATAAAAATGTTTACTTATCGTTTTGTTATTACTCATTACATTTTTTTATTAAATCTGCTATGTCTCGAAACAAATAATTTTTTCTTGTTTTTTGAATTAACAAAAGGCATGTTTTTTCCGTTTTGCATTTCCTAATTCGTTTGGCGTGGAACTTAGTAAAAAATGCAATATTATTATAATTTTTGTATTCAATTTTAAATATTAGTTACGAGCCTTGGTCGCTCCAAGCGAAGACGCTCTGAAAGCGAAAGCAAAACTTCGTGAGACACAACATGCCAAAGAAAATGAAAAGTCAACTTCTTTTGTAAGTTTGTGGTGTGATTTCAGGTTGATTTGAAAAAAATAATTGTTTGAAAAGTATTTTAAGTCAACTTAATTATAATAATAATAATAATATTATTGCTTCTGAAAAATTATAAATTTGTTCCTCGAAAGTATTTATTTTCATCTTGCGTAAGTAATTTTCTTTATGAATAATTAATTACAAATAATTTCTTTAGACATCCCGAATCACTTGTACCTTTTTGTATAATAACAAGTAGCACTTATTCCAGATGTGGTGGTGGTGGTGGAAACTAAAACTGACTATTTTAATCATGCGCTGCGAAAAAAGTTTTCATTTTATGTTTATTTTACGCAGATGGAGAAAATTTTTAGTCTTGCCTGGAGAGGAAGACAAGGCGAGGAAACAAAAGAAAATTTAAATAACTCAACAGAGAAAAACAACACTCCAGAGGAAATTCAGGGACAATACATCGATGATGAACAGGTACCAAAAATGTAATTGTTTTGCTTTTATTTTTAAATAATTAAAAATTAAATGTAAGATAGAATAAAAAGCGTTCAGAATAATGGAACAAAATCCCGGTAATTTACCGATTCGACAAAATTGATCACTGTCCTTGAATTAAAAAAATTTTAACTCTTAAATCTGAAAATTTTGTTTACTTGAGGTAATCAAATCAAAAATCGACACTCAAAAAAATGTTAATTCAGAAAAAAATTAATTACCAAAATGTTCTACCTTCAAACGTAACAAAAATGTTCAAAACCTCTTTCAATTTAGAAAAATTTGAAAACCAAAATTTCCTCCCTTTTGAATCGATAAAAGTATTAAAAATCAAAAAAGTTCCTCTTGCACTTTAAAAAAATTCAAACTAAAATGTTCTCCTTTCCAACACGATAAAAATCATAAAAGTAAAAAATGTCCCTCTTCTAATTCAGAAAAAATTCAAAATTAAAATTTCCTCTCTTCTAACTCAGTAAAAATATTTTTAAAAATTATCCTTCTTTAATTCTTAAGAAATGGCATCTTCCAATTTAAAAAAATCTCCTCCCAACTATATAAAAATGCTGAAAATGAAAAAAATCCCCATTAATATTTTTAAAAATTGGGGAAAACTTCTTTTAAACTCAATAAAAACTTAAAAAGAACAAAATGACCCCTTACAATTCGGAACCAAATTTTTTGCAAATTCGCAAAAACTTTCTCCTGAAGACTATCTTTTTACTTGGAAATGTTATTGTTTGGTCGAAAATTTAACAGTCTTGTTAAAAATTCATATTTTTGATTAAATTTCGACTATTTATTAGAAAATTAACTTATTGTTTAGAATTTTTATTTTAGTGTTGGAAAGTGAACTGGAATTTTGTTTGGATAAAAATTTGACTATTTTAGAAAAAAAATTTCATCTTTCTTGGTTAAAAATACATCTATTTGGTTGAAAATTCAACGATTTTGTTGTAGAGTCATACTTTTTGGTTAAAAATTCTGTTGTTTCGATGAAAATTTTAATATTTCGTTGAAAATGGACTTTTTTTAAATTTAATATTTTGGCGTTGAAAAGACAATTTAAATATTTTCGGGATGAAAATTCAACTATTTTTTTGAAAGTTGGTTTATTTTTCAATTAGAAATTCATCTATTTTAAGAGAAATTTCACCTTTCTTGGATAAAACTGCAACTTTTTTTGTTGAAAATGAAACTATTTTGCAAAAGTCATACTTTTTTATTAAAAATTCTACTGTTATGTTGAACATTTAAATATTTTTGAGAAAATTTACTTTTCGTTAAAAATTTAAATTTTGGCAAAAAAAAACTGAAATCTTTTCTAGGTGAAAGTTCAACTTAAAAAAAATTTGTACTATTAAACTACTTGATGGAGAATACATTACTTTGTTCGAAAATCATCCTTTTTAATAGAAAAAATTCTTTTTGGAACGAATATTCAATTTTTTTCGTAGAAACTAATTTTTGTTTAAACATTTATATTTTAATCTTAAAAAGTCAACTGGAATCTTTTTTGGATAAAAATCCGATTATTTTTTTGAAAGTTTTTTTAGAAATATTTTTAATGAAAATTTATCTATTTTGAGAGAAATTACACCTTTTTGTATAAAAATGTAACTATTTGGTAGAGAACTCAACAATTTTGTTAAAAATCATTATTTTTGGTTAAAAATTCTTATTCTTTAATTAAAAATTCAATGTTTTTCTTAGAAACTTATTTTTTGTTTAAACATTGATATTTTGATCCTGAAAGGTCAACTGAAATCTTTCTTAATAGAAAATTCAACTTTTTTAAGCAGTTATCTTTTTGATTTAAAAATTCATCTGTTTTCGAAAAAATTTGTTTTTGTATGGAAATGTAACTTTTTGTTAAAAATTATTCGTCTTTGCTTGAGTATTCAATTCTTTTGTTTAAAAGATATGGTTGAATCGCTTTGCTACGAAATCATTTTTTCTTGGAGATTTATATTTTCAGTTAAAAATTCATCTCTTTGGTTGAAAGTTCAAATATTTTGTAAAAAAACTCATCTGTTTCATTAATAATTTTAACTACTTGTGTGAAAGTTAAACTACATTGTTAAAAATATATTATTTTGATTGAAGACTTATGGCTTTCGTTAAAAACTAAACTTTTCAGTGAAAAGCCTTTTTTTGGTAAAACTTAATTTTTTATCTGAAAATGTAAAATTTCAATTTTTTCAAGGTTGATTTTTTCAGTTCAAGTTTTTTTTTTTGTTTAAAAAAAATCATTTTCTTGGTTTAGGATTTCATTTTTGTTGGGTAATAATGTATCAGGTTCGTGGAAAATAAATCTTTTTCTGAAGTCATATTTTTTTGTTTAAAAATTCAATTTTTGTTTGAGAAAATTTCTCTTTGTACTTGAATTTTCAACAATTTAGATAAAATTTTATTTTTTTCTCGAGTGAAAAATCTTTATTTGTTAAAAATTCGTCTTTTTGGTTTTAGCATTCTTTTTTGTATGAGTTTCATCTATTTCTATTGATATATAAAATAAGACCCTTTTTTCTTAGGAATTTGTCGTTTTAAATTGAAAATTCAACTATTATGTTCTATTATGTTATTTTTTTTGAAAATTTAAGTATTTTATTAAAAAGTCATCTTTTATAGTAGAAATTACATTTTGTGTTTAAAATAAATTTAAAATTTTTAAATTTGTATCGGAAATACTGTTTTATTCCTTATATAAAAGATTCTACACTGAAACTCTTCTATAGTGCCGATTTTCGGGTTGACGGCGGATAGGAACTAACTCATTATAGCCCGCTCCGCTTTTGTTTATTCACGCCCGACTGATCGTCTGAGAGACAATCGCAAACCCCGCGCACCCCGCGTAGCTCCTAATACACCTACCTGTGGCGCGGCGTCGATTATCAGAAGGGCTATAGAAGGGAGGGCTATTGAAGGGTTTCACTGTATTTTTGAAATATTACAAGATTAAAATGCTGATAGTTGAATATTAATGATCAAGAAAAATGCAAAGTTAGTCAAGGAAAAATCAGGGTGTTAACCGATTAGTTTAAAATACTAATAATATTTTTTACAGGGTCTACAACGTCGCCATGCAGTCGATACAACGCTAATGATTCATTTTTTTGGTCAAGATGGCAAAAGTGAATTAAAATATGAGGGCTTCAGACGTTTTATGGAAAATCTCCAGCACGAAGTATTAGAATTGGAATTTCACGAATTTAGCAAAGGCCATGGCACAATCTCAGAGATGGATTTTGCTAAAATTCTGTTGAGATACACTTATCTCGATACGGATGAGTATGATAAAATCTTTATTAAATAATTACACTCTAGGTCTCACAGAAGCCGGCCCATGACTCGACTTGGAAAGGCCGCAGTGCGCGAGTACTCAATCGAGTATATTGCGCAATATTATGCATTCTAATTTTTTTCATTCCATTTTCATGGTACCGATTTAGTAACAAGGTCAGAGGAGTCAACTCCCGAAACTGTTATTACATGAGACTTGGAGTGTATATAATAAATTGAAATCTAGATTTAGTGACAGTTTGGGGCTGATGGTGACTATAACTCCAAACTCTCCTGTTTTGCATCTTTCCTGTTTCTCTCTCAGTTTTGTCACGCCTGAGTAAACACCACACATCCCCCACAATTCTCGCAGACACTAAATTCAGAATCACTAAATCCAGATTCGACCGTATAGGGTAATAAATCTCATTTTATTTTCTCGGTTTTTCAGGTATGATAAATACTTGGACAGATTATTGGATCGTTCGAATAATACATTGGGAATAAATTTCACGGAATTTCAAGTATTTTATCAATTTTTAAACAATTTGGAGGATTTTTCAATCGCTATGAGGATGTACACTCTGGCAGATCAACCAATTTCCAAAGGTAATTTTAATCGAAAAAATAAAAAATCAAATAATATTGCAAAAAAACATATTAATTATTTAATTAATAAGGCCTTCACAACCCAAAATAATCTAAAAACAGGGGAAATAGGGCGATTTTTAAGGTGAAATAGTTGCAAGAAAATAGGTGAATTTCCAACCAAAAAAGATTTTTTATACCAAAAAAGATGAATTTTTAACTAAATTGTTGAATTTTCTATATAAAAAAAATACATTTTTAACCAAATAGTTGAACTTTCAAGCAGAGACGAATTTTCAACTAAATAATTAAATAATAAAGCTTAATGAAAACAAATTAAAAAAAGATATAAAAAATATTAATTCTGAAAGAATAAATAAATAAAATTTTAAAAATCATTCATTTTGAGACACGAAACGGTGAATTTTCAACCAAAAACATGAATTTTCAACCAAATAGTTCAACTTACAAGATAAGGATACGAATTATCAACAACATAGTGGAATTCGTAACCAAATAGTTGAATTTTTAACCCAAAAAGGCGTTTCTTTCAGAAGGCAGTTGAATTTTCAACTAGAAAATTAAAATTTCAAAAAAACTTAAAATTTTAACCAAATGGTTCAATTTTTGAACCAAAAGGGCGAATTTTTCCGAAGGCAGTTGAATTTACTACCAAATAATTAAAATTTCGAAAAAAATGTTGAATTTTTAACCAAATTGTTAAATTTAAAACTAAAAAGGATCAATTTTCAGCCGAAAATAGAACATTTACATTGCCTGTTTAAAAAATTAATTTTCAATCAAAAAAATAATACATTTTTAACAAATGTTTTATTTTCAAACAAAGAATTGAATTTTCAAAATAAAAGATAAATCTTCAACCAAAAAGATGAATTTTTAATCCAAAAATACGAATTTTCGATCCAAAAAAGACGAATGGTCAACAAAACAGTTTCATTAAAAAAAAGAGATGACTTTTCAGAAAAATATTTTAGTTTTCAACTAAAAATAATTAAACTTTGAACAAAGAAGATGAATTTTTAACCAAATACGTAGTTGAATTTTTAACCATATAGTCGAGTTTTCAAACAAAAAAAAAGATAAGCTTCAACCAAAAATCAAATATTTGAATTTTCGAACCAAAAAAGCGAGGTTTTTGTAAAACAGTTAAATTTTCAACAAGAAAAAAAATTATTTTTTATGCAAGAACGACATTCTTTTAATCCAATAGGACAAATTTATGATCCAAAAATAATCAGTGGCCAACAAAAACGTTTAATTTTCAACCAAAAAAATATGAATTTTCAACAAAATAATTGAATTCTTACAAAATAGTTGAATTTTTTATCAAATAGTTGATTTTTCAACTTACAAAAAACGAATTTCCCACCATATGGCCGAGATTTGAAACAAAAAAGATGAAAGTACAACCAAAAACCTAATTTTCTAGCCAAAAAGGCGAATTTTTTGAAAGACAGTTAAATTTTCAACCAAACAAAAATCATTTTTTAACCAAGGACGATGAATTTTTAATCCAAAAGAACGAATGTTCAACAAAGCAGTTGAATTTTAAACAAAAAATATAACTTTGAGAAAATAATGAAAATTATCAACAAAATAGTTGAATTTTTATCTTACAAAGTTAAATTTTCAGCAATATGATTGAGTATACAATTAAAAAAGATAAACTTCAACCAAAAACCGAATAGTAAAATTTTCAAGCCGAAAAGGCAAATTTTCTAGAAGTCAGTTTAATTTAAAAAAAGTGTAATCTAAAAAGATGAATTTTTAATCCAAAAGGACGAATTTTTTATCCAAAAAAGACGAATTGTCAACCAAGCAGCTAAAATTTTAAACCAAAAAATATGACTCATTGACAAACTATTGGAATTTTCAACAAATTAATCTAATTCTCAACCAAAAAGTTGAATTTCATCTTACAAAGTTGAATTTTCAACAATATGCCGCAATCTTCAATCAAAAACCGAATATTCAAATTTTCGAACCAAAAAGGTGAATTTTCTAAGTCAGTTGAATTGAAAAAATGTAATATAAAAAGATGAATTTTTATTCCGAAAGGACGAATTTTCGGTCAAGATAAATCTTCAACAATTGAGTGGTCCAAAAATGCATAGCAACATTTTTTTGCATGCTAGAGGTCAACGACCCCCCCCCCCCCCCCCATTTAATTCCAAATCAAAAAAGGAAATTCCTTAATTTTTAATTTTTTTTTTATTTTAACAGGTGCCGGTTTTGACTTGAAATTTCCCATGTAAAATGCATGGGGAAAATTCACTTTTTTGAGTTTTTAGAATAATTTTTTAGGGTTTGAAAAAATGTGAAAAGAAAGTATGGGGGCCTGTAGAGAATTACACAGGCCAACAATTCTCAGAACCAGAGACCAGACCTACTATACCCGAAGGTTTTTGCTGCGCTGAATCCGAATCTGACCTCAGAAAAA
>NC_046659.1:141354429-141358795 GCF_010883055.1 Belonocnema kinseyi | reverse complement strand
GCTATCTTGAATCTGAAAAATGGATTTCAAAGGGCAAGGGTGCTCCTTTGTGATGCTTTCGCCCGTTTTTGAAAAAAAAATTTATTCAAGATGCTATGTAACTATTCCGGACCTTTATCAAATTTTGTCGGCCTGTGTTATCCAAAGAAGAACTTTATTTATCACACATATGGGTTTATTATCACTGATTAATTCATTTTTAATTATTTAAACAAAGTCAATTTGTTTAAATAATTTTTTTTCTCGAAAATTCGTTTTGCCCTCTAAATATTATTACTATTAGTCTAGTTGGATATTTATTAACATTGGTTTATTAATTTTTTATTTTTTAAATCAATGGAATTCGTTTTAACAATTTTCTTCCTTAAAAATTATTACTATCGATCTAGTGGAATATTTGTTAACATTCGTTCATTAATTTTCGATTTTTTAAACAAATGGAATTTGTTTAAATAATTTTTTTATTACAAATTATAAATATATCTTCAGTGGAATATTTATCAACATTTCTGAATTAATTTTTTTTTTATTAATTTTTAATACAAATTATTACTTAAATATTACTGATAAATTAATTATTGATAAGTAATTAATTATTACTGATAAATATTCTACTAGATCCACAGTAATAATTTTTATTTTAAAAAATTCTAAACGAAATTATTTAAACAAATTCCGTTTGTTTAAATAATTGAAAATAAATGAACTAATGTTAATAAATATTCCACTAGACCAATAGCAATAATTTTTAGGGAAAAAACGAATTTTTAAAAAATTATTTAAACAAATTCCATTTGTTGAAACAATTAAAAAATAATGAAACAATGTTATTAAATATTCCACTAGACTTATAGTAATAATTTGAAGGGGAAAACCAATGAAAGAAATAATAATTAACCAATGATAATAAATATTGCAAATGAATAATAAAAATTTCTTATAAAATAGTTGAATTTTCAACCAATGGGTTGAATTTTTAATTTTCAGAAGATGAATTTTCAACCAAATAATTAAAACTCGAAAAAATAGTTAAATTTAAACCAAATTGTTGAATTTTCAACTTACAGAAAATGAATTTGCAACCATTTAGCCAAGATTTGAAACAAAAAAATGAAACTTTAAACATAAACCGAATAGTAAAATTTTGAAGACAAAAGTTAAATTTTTTAGAAGTCAGTTGAATTTTAAACAAAAAAATACATTTTTGACCTAGAAAGATGAATTTTTAATCCTAAGAGCGAATTTTCGATTTAAAAAAGTCGAATGGTCAACAAAGCAGTGTCATTTTCAACAACAACAAAAGATGACTTTTTAAGAAAATAGTTTAATTTTAACAAAAAATAATACAATTTTCAATAAAGAAGTTGAATGTTTATTCAAATAGTCAACTTTTCAAATTAAAAATGTACATTTTTAATCCAAAAGGACGAATTTACTATCCAATAGAGTGAAATTAAAAAAAGATGTAATTTCAACAAAATAATTAAATTTTCAACCTTCTATTGCTCTATCAATTCAGTTCTCATTTAAGCGAAAAAAAATGAAAAAATACAATTTGCTTGAAAACAGGAAAAAATAGGAACGATTTAAAAAAGAGGAAATGCGGGAATAGGGAAAAGAATGTAAAATCTGTAAATAAATTGATTTCCAGTTCCTAATCCAAATTTTTAAATTTCAGATGAATTTTCAAGAGCCGTAAAAATTTGCACCGGAACTCAGGTATCTTCTCACATTATTGATACAGTATTTGCAATTTTTGATGTTGATGGAGACGGTCAGTTATCGTACAAAGAATTTATAGCAATTATGAAGGATAGACTTCACAGAGGATTTAAGGTACCAAAAAATCTTTATTTAATTTTTCAAATTTATATTTTATATCTTATTTTTATTATTTAATAATAAATATTGATTAATATCAAATTTAAATATTTTCTGAAAAAATATTTTCTCTTTCGCTCTGCTGGGAATCGAACCACAGGACTTCCTATTGCCGGGCGGATTTTTCCTTGACTAATTTTTTATTTTAATTCATCATTAATATTCAATTACCAGCATTTTAATCTTTTAATATTTTTAACAAACAATCTTTTATAAACCAAATAAAACAGTATTTCAGATACAAATTTAAAGTTTACAAACTTATTAATTTATTTTAAGCAAAAAATATATTTTTCCCTATAAAAGATAACTTTAACAAAATACTTGCATTAAAAAAATTGTATTTTAAACATAATAGTTGAATTTTCAATCTGAAAGGGTAAATTCCAAACAATATATTACATTATATTATATACTTTATTATATATTTATATTTCAATCAAAAAAGATAGAATCTATGCAGCAAAAAAAGAATTTTAAATCCAAAAAAACGAATCTTGAACAAATAAAGAATTTCACTCAAGAAAGAAATAAAAGTTCATCTAAATTGTTGAACCTTCAATCCAAAAGACGAATTTTCTAACCAAAATATGATTTAAGCAAAAAATAAATTTTTCACGAAACTAATACATTTTTTACCCAACAAACATGAAATTTCAAATCAAGCAAAATTATTTTTTACACTTAACACAAAGAATTTTCAACTAAAAAACATCAATCTTAAAAAATAGAAAAGTTACATTTTCAGTTGAAAGATTTATTTTAAATTTAAAAAATAGACTTTTCGACTAAAGAGTTAAATTTTCAACCAAAGAGATAAGCATACAATCAAAAAAATAATTTAAATTTTACCCAAGTAGTTGAATTATCAATTAAAAAAGATTACTTTTTAACAAAATTTAATTTTTTAAGTTGAACAAAGTTGAATACTCCAGCAAAAAGGAATAATTATTGACCAAAAAGATGCATTTTTATTTAAAAAACGATATTTCTACTAAAACAGATGAATTTTTATATAAAAAAAAATAGTTAAATTTTCTGTTAAATGAGGTTTCAGTTGACTCTTCACGATCAAAATATGAATGTCTAAACAGGAAATAAGTTTCTACGAAAAAAATTGAAAATTTTTAATTTAAAAAGATGCATTTTTAACCAAAAGATGAATTTTTTTAAATTGTTTAATTTTCACCTGCAAAAGGTTCCACGTGACTTTCAAGACAAAAATATGAATTTTTAAACAGGAATGAAGTTTCTACGAAAAAATAAGATTTTCAATCCAAAAAGACGAATTTTTTTACCAAAAAGGTTACATTTTTAACAAAATAGTTGAATTTTTACCAATTAGTTTCATTTTTATTCAAGAAAAAATTTAATTTGTACTAAAACAGATGAATTTTTATTTAAAAAACATCTTTTTTTTTAATTTGAACGTTTAGCGAGCAAAGATCAATTTTCAACACCAAAATATAAATTTTAAACGATCAGTAAATTTTCTACGCAATAGTTAAATTTAAAAAAAAACAGTCGAATTTTCAAACAAAAAGTATTACTTTTTAACAAAATGGTAGTTTAGCTTTCAACCCAACAGTTGCATTTTTATCAAAGGAATATAAAATTTCTTTTAAAATAGATGAATTTTTCATTTTAAAAAAGTTGAATTTTCATCCAGAAAATATTTCAGTTCTCTTTTCAACGACAAAATATTAAATTTTAAAAAAAGTATATTTTCAACGAAATATTTAAAATTTCAAAAAAGCAGCAGAATTTTCAACCAAAAAGTATGACTTTTGAACAAAATTGTTGAATTTTCAACCGAATAGTTGCATTTTTATCCAAGAATTTCATGCTTTGTTTTTCAAAAAACCTGTTCTTTTTCTTTAAACCTCTACAACTTTCGGCCCAATTGAGATATTTATTATTTTCTTTCTGAAAAAATTAAAAATCGATTTTCTCAAAAAACCCACCTTTACATTTTTTGTCATTTTGTTTTTTAATTTGTACTTTAATAATGAAGATATCTTGCAAGTTTAGTGCTTGCTAAATAACTTTCGTAGCCAGGAGAATTCTTTTTTCTTAAAAACGAATTTTCTATTTTTTCAGAGAAATTTTCACACAAAGAGTTAAATTTTCATCGAAAAAGATTTCAATTGACTTTTCAACACCAAAATAGGAATTTTAAACCAAAAGTACATTTTCTAGGAAATATTTCATTTTCATCAAAACAGTTTCATTTTTTCCAAGAAAGAAATTTTCAGAAAAAATAGTTTTCATCTAAAAAAAGAATTCACCTGACTTATCAGCAACAAAATATGAATTTTAAACAAAAGTTTGATGTTCTACGAAAAGAGTTGAATTTTTAACTCAAAAAGAAGAATCTTTGACAAAACAGTTGAATTTTTGACAGAGTTGAATTTTCAGAATAAGAAATTATAATTAAAAAGATAATTTTCAGAAGAAATTTTTTACCTATTTGCAAAAATTATGT
>NC_046659.1:141320945-141354329 GCF_010883055.1 Belonocnema kinseyi | reverse complement strand
AATTTATTATTATTATTATTATTACATTATTATTATCATATTCTTTTTAATTCATATTTCCAAGTAGATTTTTTCTTTTTTTTTTAATTGTTAATTTTTTTACTCTTTGTATGAAGCCTGTTCTCCGGCAATAATGCGTTTAAAATGCAACCGTGTATTCTTGAAAATCTAAGTGTAGGCGCTCGCTTACAAATTCGCAAATATTAATTAATTACATAAATAAAAAAAAATGTATTTCAAAACATGCTTGATATTTAATAATGCTATTATATTTTTTTATTTTCAGTCTCAATCGAGAAATGAAGGTTGGGATGCGATGAAGTATTGCATTCGGCAAGAAATGAAAGCACCTTAAAAATTTGCAACTTCTTTCTTCTTTTTATAAACCTGATCCTATGGATTGGCCAGTATAATATTAAGTTTATTATTACTAATTTTTTTTAATGCTCGTTACATGTTACCAGAATTTTTTAAAAACTACTTTTGTGCATTTAAATAATTGAAATGGATTACATAGAATTAAGGCATTGTCGTTAAAGAAGTCCTACGAAGCTATGAGAGATTATTATATTTATTGCGACCTAATTTATTTCAAGATAACGAAAAACGACTGTATGTGATAAAAGGCAGGAAGAAATAAACAATCGTTTAAATTTTTAGTTTCTAGTCTAAGACTCAGTTAAAACATATTTTTATTATAATGTCAATAGAAATCAACGAATAGCTCTTGCAGATTATTTATCATAACAATTTGCAAATTAAAATTTTTAGAAAGACAATATTTATTGCACAAAGTTAAGCATTGTTACTATCCAAATAAATAGTTAAATATTTCTATTTCTCTCTATATTAGTACCAGAGTGGCCGCTGGACCGGAAAACCGGAAAATGACCGGGAATTTTTCAAGACCGGGAAAAACAGTAAATTTATTTTTGACCGAGAATTTTACCAATTTTTAGAAGAAAAATCTATTTAAATTGGATTTCAACCATTTTTTAAATAATTGGTTGAATTGCTATCTTTTTAATTATACTATTATTCAGCTTACAATGCGTAATTCAAAAATCTTTTGCTTAAAAAATTCTCTATTTTAGATTTATATTTTTAAGCTCACATTTTTAATTTAAACAATTTTAAAATGCAATCTTGAACACTTGGACAATTAAAAATTAAAAGCATTTGAAGATGATTTTTTTTTTTATAAAAAACCTTTTTATTTAATAAATAAAATAAATAATTTTTTTACTGGATCTGTACGATAAGTATTATAATGTGAAAAAAAAAACGATTTGAGAAAAAGATTTTTAATCAGTTCAAAATTGTTGACAATTTTCAGATTTTAACGTTAAAAATTAAACGGTTTCTAATTGAAATAAAAGTCTGAATGAAACTTTATAAACTATTTTCAATTTTAAAATAACTTTATAATAATATATTGTTAATTGAAGGCTTTCATTAAATTTAAAATATTGTTTCAGTCTAAAATATTCCATTTTTGATGTATATTAAAGTTTTTTAAAGTATATTATTTATTTTTATTATTTTTATTACAAATGAAGATTTGTAGAAAAAATTGGAGAAAGTTTAAGAGATATTTAGCAACTTTGAGAAGTTTAAAAATTATCATGCAAATTTTAATTAATTTCCCTATGAATCTTAAGTTTTTCTTCTTTTGAAGTCTTTCACAATTCTTGAAAACTTCTAATTTATTTTTAAATCTTCAAAAATGTATATTTTCAAAGCTTCTAAATACCTTTTGAAAAAACTCAGATTTCTTGTACAAATAATATATGTTGAATTTTTATTTATACGTCAAAATTTAAAAGAAATTGTCTAAAAATTGCAGGATTTCCTGAAAGTTGTTGGAAACATTTAATTAATTTTGACAAATATTTAGAAATTCTTAAAAAATTTCAAAAATAAAAATTTAAAGCTTTTCAACGATGTTTAAACTACTTAAAATGAAAATCATTAAATTTCTTATTTAAGAAGAGTTCAGTTAAAAACAATTTTAATGTTATTAACTTAAAATTCCTTAAAATTATATCATTTAAACAATTTTAAAGTTTATTGATTGATTTTTTTTAAAATTCAGAGCCACCTGTAGTACATATGATGTTTTGAAAATGGATCTTATTACTTAAATAGGGTTTCTAGTTTTTCTGCAAAAAAAATATATCTAGAACTTTTCCATGTTTTTAGGAAAAAAAAATTTGTCTATGAAAAATTTCCCATACGCCCAAAAAAATCAGATTTTATGGTTCAACCCCGTTTTTTGTAAATTGTTTATTTCATCGTGGCGAAAAATCACGATGCTACAATCGAAAATCTTTCAATTTTTCATTTTTTTTACTTTAACAACAATTTAATTTTTAATAAAATAATTACATTTTCAACAAAATAATTGAATTCTTAACCAATTGCTGAATTATCAACCTACAAAGATGAATCTTCAATCAAATAATTAAATTTTAAACAAAAATGATAGAACTTTATCCAAAAATAGTTGCATTTTCAGGGTGGCGATTAGGGGAACGATTTCAAATTTCCGGTCAAGTTTTTTTAATTTTCCTGGTTAAAAAAAGCAAAATATTGAAAAATAAGTGAATTTGGAAATAAGTATCTAAATTTTGTACTAAAAAATATCAATTTTTAATTTAAAAAATGGAATAGTTCCACTTTTAGTTTTAAAAATTAATTTCGAAACATAAACAAAACGGATTTTCATGAAAATAGTTCAATTTTCCACCTAACTCATTAATTTTCAACTAAAATCGTGATGAATTTTTAACTAAAATTGTAAATATTTAACTGGAATAGTTGAGTTTTTATAAAAAATAATTGAATATTTGACTAGAATAATAGTTACACTTTCAGTTTGAAAAAAATAGATTTTCATCCGAAAAAGAAATAAATTGCCAACAAAATACATAAATTTTCAACTAAAAATTCCTTTTTATTTCAAGAAAAAAGCAAGTTTTTTATCAAATAGCTCATATTTCTACCAAAGAAATTAATTTTAATTCAAATGATGCATCTTTAACCAAAGAAATTAATTTTCAACAAAAGAGTTTAACTTTCAATCAGTTAATTTTATTTCCAGCCTAAAATATGAATTTTATACTAAAATTATGACTATTTAACTTACAAAGAAAAAGATAATTTTCTACAACAAAAAAATCAATTTTCAACAAAATATGTGGATTTTCAATAAAAAAAAGTTGAATTTTCAATTAAAAGGACAAATTTTCACGCAAATTGTGGATTTTTGAACAAGGAAAGATCAATTTTCAGCCAAAAATGAACACTCCAATTCTTAAGTTGAAGAAATTAATTTTCAACCAAACTGATGAATTTTCAACTATTTTTATATTTACAAAAAAGATTAATTTTTAATCATATAAGGATTGATTTTTTACCAAAAAGACGAATTCTCAACAAAGTACATACATTTTCAACCCAAAAGTTTAATTTTTAAACAACAATCATGATCAAACAAATAGTTGAATTTTCATTTTTAAAAATAAATTTTCAACAAAAAATAGAATAGTTAAATTTTTTGTTAAAAATCTCATCCAGAATAAAAAAAAAAAAAAGATTTTTTAAATGAATTTTTTAAAGGATTTTAATGACTTTTTAAATGATTTTTTTAATGAGTTTGTACTTTTTTAATAAATGAGACTTTCGAATTGAATAACTTTAATTTTTAACGTTAAAATTTAGAAATTCTTAATTTTGTGCGAATTTAGCATCGTTTTGACAAATAAATTATTGTTCCCTTTTAAAAATATTTATGTTTACATTTGATAAACTAAAAATGGTTTTTATCCAAAATTTGCAACTTCAAACGCTTTTAATTTTCAATTATTTAAGTGTTCAAGACTGCATTTAAAAATTTTTTTAATTGAAAATAAAAGACCAAAATGGAATATTTTTAAAGTGCAAGATTTTCGAATTACGTCTTGTAAACTGAATTATGTCATATTTGAAAAAGGAAACAATAATGCAACTGATTATTTTTAAAACTTTGGAAATCAAACTTGGACAGATTTTTCTTCTAAAAATTTATAAAATTCCCGGTCAAAAAATAAATTCACTTTCATTTCCCGGTTTTTCCCGATCTCAAAAAATTCCCGGTCATTTCTTGTTTTTCCCGCTTTTCCGAACCAGCGCACAGTAGGAAAAAAATTACTTTTTTTAGTTCAAAATAACGTACAGCCCACAAATATTGACCGCTTCGAACCTAAAAAACCAAAAAAACTGATAACATTTCTAAGAGAGTTGTCAAACCTGAGTTTTAAAACAGACTTTTAATTTTTTTTATAAACAAACAAATATAACGAAAAAAATATCTCTTCTTCCTATTTGACAATCCCGGTGCTCGTCAATACCATGCAAATGGTTAAAATCCTCTAAGTTTCATAGAGTAACATTAGTTAAATATATTTAAAATTTTATATAATGAACAAAATAAATTTGTATGCAAAAATTATTTGTGGAAAGAATGTTTTTTACGATCTTCCATAATTTTACGTTTCTAAAACTTATCTTGCAAAATTTAGATAAAATCAATATAATGATGAAGAAATTTCTTCTTTAGATTATTATTAATAATATTATAAACAAAATTAAAAAACAAATGCATTAATCAGGCATTTCTCGACAGAACAATTCATTTTTTTCGATATCATTTTTTTTTTAATAAGCACCTTTATGCTAACTTTAGAAAACTTCATAATTTGTTGATTAATCTTAAGATTTTTCAAACAAGTTTCATAAACAATTGCATAGATAAGGCATTTTCCGCAAGAAAAATTAGTTTTTTTCGATGAAAATTTTTTAATTAGGAACTTCATGATAATTTTAGAAAGAATTCATTATAAATTTACTACATTTTTTAAATGAAGTTAGCAAATAAATACATTATTCGGATTGATGAATTTTATATTTTAAATCAATTTTCATAAACAAATGCATTATCCTAAAGCTGCAACTTTATTAAAAGAATGAAAGTTATGAGAAACTTCAAATAAAAGGACTGGGATCAAAAAACTTTTTCGTCAAAAAATGCAAATGCTTATTGACTTTGTTTAAATCATCATACAATTTATCAACTAATTATGAGTGATCATTGAATTATCATTAAGTTGCCATTTAAAAAGACTGAACTAAAAAAAAAAAAACAATTTTTCCCTCTACAGATGACCGAATAATGCATTTGTTCATTAAATTTGTTTTTTTTTAAACAAATATAAAATTTATCACATAATAATGAATTTTTCTGAGATTATCATAAAGTTTCCAATGGAAAAAAACTGACGCCGAAGAAAAAGCGAATTTTTCCGTTAAAGGTCACCGAATAATGCATTTTGTTTGTTAAATATGTTGTAAAAAATCATAAAATTTATCATCAATCATGAATGCAGCTAAATTTATTATAAAGATCCCAATTAAAAAGTCTGACAGAGAGAAAAAAAGAATTTTTACTTTGACAGATGCCTTAATAATGCATTTGTTTATTGAAATTGCAATGAAGTTCCTATTTAAAAAATTAGTCATCGAAAAAAACTACATTTTCTTTCTACAAATTCGTTATCTATGCATTTGTTTATTAAATTTGTTTTAAAAAATTGTTAAATTTATCAAGTAGTTATCAATGTTGCTGCAATTGAGATAAAGTGCTCAACTGAAGGACTGGCATTGAAAACCCGAATTTTTCTGCCGACAAATGCCCGAATAATGCATTTGTTCATTAAATTTGTTTAAAAAAAATCATAAGTGTAATCAGCGAATTATGAATTCTTCTCGAATTCTCATAAAGTTCCGAATTAGAAAAAATGACATCGAAAAAATCAAGTTTCCTTCAAAAAATGCCTGATTAATGAATTTGTTTTTTTATTTTGTTTATAATATTAATAATAATAATCTCAAAATAAAACTGCTTCATCATTATATTGTTATTATCCAAATTTCTTTTAATGGAACTTAAAAAAAACGAAAAATTATGGAAAATCATAAAAAAAATTCTTTCAAAGAATAATTTATTTATAGAATTTTTTTGTTTATTACGTAGTCTTGAAATTTCTTTATCTAATATTCCTCTATGAGACCCAGGTGATTTCAACAATTTTCATATGATTGACAAGTACCTGGAACTTTAAATAGAAAAATGGAAATTTTTTCGTCATATTTCTTTATTTATAAAAAAATTGAAATCCTAATTTAAAAATCAGGCTCGACAACTCTCTTACAAATCTTATCAGCTTTTTTAAAACTTCTTTTTGTCCAAATAAGTCAATATTTGTAGGCTGTACCATAAAACAGTTCAGAAATATATTTTCGTTCAGCAGAGAGGAAGAAGTTTAATCCCCAAAGCACATACGTGGTAAAAATCAAGGTAAAGTGCATCGTGGGCCTGCAACACCCCAGCGTATTTAATCATGTATTGTTTAACCCCTATTGAATATTTTGAAACAATAAAATTATCCAAAATAGTTTAAGGTGTCTTTCATTAGGTAGAGTTGATTTTATAGCCATTTATTTATTTTATTTTTATTAAAAAAATGATTGACAAAAAAACAAGTGAAAAAAAGGGTTTTTTACTTAAAAATTCATAACTCATGCAATTTTAATTATTTTAACCTGGAAATTTGTTAGTATACTTTTGAAATAGTGTACTTATATATGAAAAATATTGCAACATGGGTGCTTTCAAAAAAATGTATTTGCACAGTTGGAAAATCAACATTATGATAAAATGATGAATCAGATTTTTTGCTCTTAAATCAATTTATAATTATAAAACTTGAGGAACTTTGACATGTAATACCATAAAATACAAGGAATTAAAAGAAAAATGTATAACTGTATTCTAACAATTATATTTTATTCAACACATCTACAGTCTGCTCTCGCATGACGCTTTACCGTAAGTTATAAGCCATCTACAAATAAAAAAAGTATGAAATAATCGACAAAAAAAAATTATTTAACTTCATATGATATACTTACGTTAGAAAGTAAACAAAAGTCAATAAAATTTCATCAAAATTTACTCCAAAATTACTTTTTCACTCACTAAGTGCCCACTGGGTGTTAAATACCCCACGATTTTTTTCCTCCACTTTCAGTAGCTGCTGCTAGTAGATTGACACGTGACGCAGTCTGCTAAGCGACTTTACTTACAATTATTATCTCCAACTAAAGCTACATTACGACACTTACTCAATTTTTTAAAATTAAGTATGGTTTATAAGAGTTTGGAAATTGCTTGGGGTGTTAAACACCCACGGTGCACTTTGAGGGTTAAACGCCCATTTTTTTCTTAAAGAAAATAAAAATTCCAGGAACAACAGCAAAATTCAAGAACATACTTTAATAGGCAAAACGTAATATTTTACAGATTAAAAGGCCATTTATAATATAAATAAATGCATATTTTATTTTTCGATTCAATCAAAAGAGAAAATGAGCCGTTCTGGATTTTTTTGATTATGAGAACACACCTAATTTTATTTCTTGCGCTATAGTTTTATCTTTTCATGTGAGATAAAACGTTCTAATGCGATGATTGCTGTCTGGTATTTTCATGCAACGAGCCGACAAAAAAAAGCGAAATTTGTTCACATCGCAGACGGCGCTCTCTTTGTGGT
This sequence comes from Belonocnema kinseyi, assembly GCF_010883055.1. Taxonomy (NCBI): domain Eukaryota; kingdom Metazoa; phylum Arthropoda; class Insecta; order Hymenoptera; family Cynipidae; genus Belonocnema; species Belonocnema kinseyi. The sequence goes on along the minus strand of NC_046659.1, from coordinate 141,346,677 downwards.
CGAAATTCCTTCATGAACTTCTCTTTTCCTCAAAAGATAAGGGTTAAGCTGAATTTCTCTGATAGAGACGAACTTCTTCCTCGGACGGAGGTTTGTAATGATCTAAGTTTTCGAATATATAGTTTTTTGACATATTTTGGTATAATTTGGAAACCTTCTTTTCGTTTAGAGATTTAGAAAAAAAAATTATTTTGTTTCAGGGTGGCCGTTTTAATCCAAGAAAAAAATTCCCGGTCATTTCCCGGTTCGCAAAAATTTTTCACGGCCAACAAAATTAAAAATTGGAACCTTAAAGCTAGACATTTTTCTATTAATAGTAATAAAAATAAAAAACAAATTAGAGCAATCAAAGTGGAAATCTTGAATTTCAAACTTTTGAAATTGATGTTTAAAAGTTTTTTTAATTCCAAAATTTTGCATTAAAATGCTCAATAATTTAGTAGTAAAAAATGGAAGGTACTAACACATTTCAATTGAACAATTTTAAGTGAAATGCAGATAAACTACAAAATTTAGAATTTATAACTTTGATAAATTTCTGAGTTCAAACATTCAGACAAAAATAATTGTAAAATTGTAATCCACGTTATGATTTTCAATGCTTTGAATTAAGTAATTAATAAACATTACATTTTTGAAATTACATTATTTTAAAAAATTTAAAGCCAGAAGCGTTAAAAATTGACAAATTAAATTTTTTAACAGAACGCTTCTTAAATTAAAAGTTAAATTATTTTCATTTTAGTTTAAACATCCTTAAAAAGCTTCAAAATTTTATTTCAAAATCTTGAGAAATGCAAAAGTTCTTTTAAAATTATTAGAATTTAAATTTATTTTGGAACTTTTTTTAGAACTTCTAAACGTCTTTTGAAATGAATCGAATTTTTCCTACAATTTTTAGAAAATTCTGCTATTTAAAAGAAATGTTCTTAAAATATGCCAAATTCTTCTTTAAAAATTTTCGAAATCTTTTAAAATATTTTCGAATATTCTCTTAAAATAATTTTCCAAAATGAAAAAGTAGTAAAGTAAGCTAGAAACGTTAAAAATTAAGAAATTAAATTTATTTAACCGAACACTTCTTAAATTATAAGTTAAATTATTTTCATTTTAGTTTAAACATCCTTAAAAAGCTTCAAAATTTTATTTCTGAATCTTGAGAAATCTAAAAGTTGTTTTAAATTTATTAGAATTTTAAATTTTGTTTGAAAATTTTTTTTAATTTCTGAATATCTTTTGAACTATTTGGAATTTTTCTTACAATTTTTAGAAAATCCTGCAAATTTAAAAAAAAAAGTTTCTTAAAATTTTCCAGATTCTTTTTCAACAATTTTAGAAATCTTTAAAAATTTTTTTGAACATTCTCTTCAGATAATTTTCCAAACTGAGAAAGTTATAAAAGTAAGCTAGAAACGTTAAAAATTGAAAAATTAAATTTTTTGAACACAGCACTTCTTAAATTATAAGTTAAATTATTTTCATTTTAGTTTAAAGATCCTTAAAAAGCTTCCAAATGAAATTTTGAAATTTTTGATAACTTTAAAATATCTTTTGAACTAAATCGAATTTTTCTCACAATTTTTACAAACCCCTGCAAATTTAGAAAATATTTCTTAAAATCTTTCAGATTCTTTTTTTTTATTTTAAAAATCGTTTTGAATATTCTCTCAAAATAATTTTCCAAAATAAAAACGTATTTTCAATTTTCCTAAGAATCTTAAGAAATTTATTTTGAATCTTTTCAGAACTTCCAAATACCTCATCAAATTACTCAAATTTTTTCTGCAAATAATACGTGCTCAATTGTTATTTAAACACCAAAATTCAACAATTTCACTTACAAATTAAACATTTTTTAAAAATATTATTCAAAATCAGTTTAAGATTATTTACTTTTAAATATATGGTTTTAATTAAATCGTATTAAATGAACAGTCAAATATTGCTAAATATTAAATAATTATTCTTTTTCTGAATTTAAAAAATTTGAAATTGAACGGATAAAAAATTGAGTATTTTAGACTGAAAAAATATTTTATGACGAATACATTATTATGAAGTTATTTTTAGGTTGAAAATATTTTATAAAGTTTCAATCGGACGTTTGCATTTTTTCAATGGCTAAGACTTTCGAATTGAAGCAGTTTCATTTTTAACGTTAAAATCTGGAAATTATTAACTTTGAACAGATTTTTAAATATTTTGTCAAATAAATTAATGTTCGCTTTTACTACTTAAAGTACAGATTCGTTTAAAATAATTTATTTATATTTGCAGTTAATAAAATTAAAATCCATGACCCACCAGTACCGATTTATGAAGTTTCAAAAAAAATGTATTTATTCTCTTTATGTATTATCTTTTTTAATATTGGGAATAAAACAGTAATGTATATGATATATTTGTTCACGTCTTCGATAAGAACCTTTTATGACCTACCATAACATGAAATTTAGAGATTGTGAATTCTCTTTTGTTAAAGCTCCTTGGGCTTTAACGATCACATTCCCACCACGTGCCTCGTGAGGAAAAAAGGTTAAAAGCAAATTTTCAGATCTAATTTTTAAACAATTTTGTTATTAAACATTTGTTTGTACCTTGTGTCTTTTCGCAATTGAATGAGAGCGTTTAATTATGAATATATTATCTTTAAATTATTTTTAATTTGAGAATAGTTTATAAGGTTGTAATCGGATGTTTACGTTTGTTTAACTACTGAGACTGTCAAATTAAGACTTTTGATTTTTAACGTTAAAATATGTTCAAATTTAATTAGTTTATTAACTCTGAAATAAATAAATAAACTTGCTTAATTTTGACCAGATTCAGAAGCGTCCTGTAAAATCAATTATTGTTCAATTTTTAATAATCAAACCATAGTTAAATTTGATTTATTGTAATACAAAAGGCGACATTTTTTTGTAGCGATTTTTAAATTTCTACAATAACTTACGTAAAATTAAAAACATTTTACGGCTTTAAACGCCCAAATTAAAATAAGTAAAATCCCGTAGTTTCCTGTAATAGCTTGTAGACTTTTGCAACGATGTAAAAAAATATTATTAAAAAGTTATAAAAATTTTTGAATCGTAAAAATTTGTACTTTATTGTTTATTTTTTTTTCATTTTCTAAACTTTTCTTTGTTAAATTTTGTACATTTTTTTCACAAAAAAGTACACCTTTTAACACAAAATTACACTATCGAATAATTTAAAATAAATATATAATAATATAAAATAAATTTTTAGAAAAACAGTAAAGTTTCCACCAAACTGATGAATTTCAACCAAAAAGATTGAATATCTAGAAGAAATTTCACGAAGAAAAATTGAATAATTAAATTTTTGGTTCAAAAAATTAATTTTCAATTTTTAAAAACTGATTCTCGACCAAAGAAATGAAATTTCAACCAAAAAGATTCATTTTCTACAAAAAAAGAGTAATTTATAACAAAATACATGAATTTGCAACCAAAAAGGTTCATTTTCTATTAAAAAGACCAATTTTTAACAAAATAGATGAATTTTCAACTAAAAATATGATTTTTCAACAAAAATAGAATATTTTCATATAAAGTTAGAGAAATAACTTTACAATAAAAAAAAAGTTTTAACGAAATAGTTAAATTTTCAACCAAAAAGGAATTTTCTACCAAAAGGATTAAATTTCTATACAAAAATCGACAACCAATTTAGGTAAATATTAAATTTAACAAATTAATTTTCAATGAAAAAATAATAATTTTCATCCATATAAATGCATTTTTAAACAAAATATTAATTTTTTACCCAGAAAGAATAATTTACAACGAATTATATGAAATTTCAAGGAAATATCTTAATTGTCAATGGAATTGTTAAACTTATAGTTGAATTTGCAGCTAAAAAAGGTGAATTGGTAACCAAGAACATTAATATTCTAGGAAAATACAATGTTTAAACAAAATACAGAAATTTTCGAACGAATAGTTTAATTTTCCACTGAAGAAGATGAATATTCAACCAAACATGAAATAATTCAATTTTCAGTTAAAAAGTTGATTTTCAATTTAAAAAAAAAACTAATTTTCAAGCCAAATAAATTAAAAAAGAATGTTAAAAAATAGTTAAATTTTGAACAACAAAAAAAGGTTCTTTAACAAAAATGACGAATCATCAACCAAAAAAGAAAAAAAATTATTTTTCAACGAGATACTTCCACTTTCAACTGAGTAGTTGAATTTTGAAATGTCTTGAGCGTCAAGTTTTGCAGTGAAAATCCTTTGAAATCCCTTGAAATTGATTATATCCCTTAAATATTTAGTCCATAAATTATAAAATTCTTAATTGTTTATCCACTTTTTTCAGCTCAATTCGAATTAAATTAATGGAACCCAATAAAAAAAACTTACTTGTTTTGGTTGAAAGTTCATTCTTTTCGGTTGAAAAATTTACTAATCAATTTTTAGTTTCTTGGTTAGAAATTTTATTATTTTGTAGAAATTTTACCCATTTTAGGTAAAAATGTAACTGATTAAAAATCAATATGTTTAGGTTGAAAAATAACTTTTAAGTTAAAAATGAAACTGTTTTGTACAAAGTTCGTATTTCTGGCTAGAAAAATCAACAATTAGGTAGAAAATTGATCTATTTCATAAAAAATTATTGTATTTTGCTGAAAATTCGTCTATTTTAGTACAAAATAAATTTGTTAGTTAAAAATCTAGCTGTTTTTTATTTTTTATTAAAATCTTTTTGTTTGAAATATCAATTATTACATTTTTCGTTAACAATTCATCTTTTTAAGTTGAAAATTTAACTATATGACTGAAAATCGAACTATATTTTAAACAACTCATATATTTGTTGAAAAATTCATAATTTTAGTAAAAAATTAATTCTTCCAATTAAAAGTTTTACGATTCTGTTGAAAATTTAACTTGTTCGTTGAAAATTAACTTTTTTGTTGAAAAAAATTTTTTGGTAGAAAATTAATATTTTTGGTTGAAAACTTAATTATTTTTCATTTAAATATTTTTTTAATTATTTGGAATTATTTTGTTGTAAATAAAAGAATTTCGTTTAAAAGTCATATCAACTGCGAGATCAACTGTATTGTACAAAATTTGTATTCTTGGCTTAAAAATTCAAGAATTTGATTGCATTTTTTGTTTCTTTCTTGGCCAACAAATCTTTGGATTTTAAATTAATCTCTTTCTGTCGAAAATTCGTATTTGAGGCTAGAAAAATCAGCAATTTGATACAAAATTGATTTATTTTGTTATAAATTAATGTATTTTGCTAAAAATTCATCTGTTTCAGTACAAAATTAATTATTTTGTTTAAAATGTAACTCTTTTTATTTTTAATTAAATTATTTTTTCAAGTATCAACTAATACATTTTTCGTTAAAAATTCAACTTTTTAGGTTGAAAATTAAACTATTTTCCTAAACATTAATTTTCTTGGTTTAAAATTCATCTTTTTCTGTAGAAATTTTACTCATTTTAGGTAAGAATACAACTGATTAAAAATTAATATGTTTTGGTTGAAATTAACTTTTTTGTTAAAAATGAAACTGTTTTGTAAAAAATTCGTATTTTTGGCTAAAAAAATCAAGATTTGGTTAGAAAATTTCTCTATTTTATTAAAAAATATTGTATTTTTCTGAAAATTCGTATATTTTAGTACAAAATAAATTTTTTGGTTAAGAATCTAGCTATTTTTTTTTTATTTAGATCTTTTTGTTTGAAATATCAAGTATTACATTTTTCGTTAAAAATTCATTTTTTTAAGTTGAAGATTTAACTCTGTTGCTGAAAGTCGAACTATATTTTAAACAGCTCATATTTTTGTAAAAAAATTCATAATTTTAAATCAAAATTAATTATTTCTAATAAAAATTTTACGATTCTGTTGAAAATTTAACTCATAGGTTGAAAATTAACTTTTTTACTGAAAAATATTTTTCTGGTAGAAAATTAATATTCTTGATTGAAAATTTAATTATCTGGTTGAAAATACAAGTGTTTTGCAGAAAGCTTATTTTTTCAAAAAGCTATTGTTGGATTGAAAGTGCATTTTTTTTCGTTGAAGATCGAACGATTTTGTTGAAAATTCGCCTTAATCACTTAAAAATTCAACAATTTGATTGCATTTTTTCTCGACTAACAAATTTTAATTTGATTAAAAATCCAACCATGTTGGTAAACATTCGTATTTTTCTGTAGAAATGTTATCTTTTTTAATATAAATCCATTGTCTGGTTAAAAATTATTCTGTTTTATTTAAAAATTAAATTTTTTGTTGAAAATTTTTGTTTAAAAATTAACTTCTATGTTGCAAATTTTTGTTAAAAAATTCTACTATTTGGTTAAATATGTATCTATTTTATTGAAAATTTGTATTCGTTGGATTAATCTAACTGTTTTCATACCAAAGTAAAATCTTTTTGTATTGAAATATCAACTCTCTTTTGGTTAAAAATTGATAACGTCTTGTTTGAAAGTTTAACTACATACTTTCTTCAAAATTCACTTTCTTGGATGAAGATTTATAATTTTTGTAGCAAATTCTACCTTTTTTTGTTCAAAATTAATTTTTTTAACTGAAAAATTAAATCTTTTCTTGAAACTTCAACTGATTAGTTGTAAATTAACTTTTTTATTAAAAAATAATATTCTCGGGTTAAAAATTCCACTATTTGGTATAAAATTAAACTTTTTTGTAGAAAATTCGTTTTGTTCAATGAAAATTAATCTTCTTAATTGAAAATTTTACCAATTGGTTAAAATTTGATGTAATTTATTAGGAATTCATTCTTTTGGGTGAAAAAGTAATTTTTTGGGTAGAAAACTGGTCTTTCTTTATATGAAAATGAATCTTTTTTCATTAAAAATGCAAATATTTGGTTGGAAATTTGTCTTTTTTCGGCCAAATTTGGACAGCCACCATTAAATGTTCCTATTGAAATTTGAAAAAAGATAACAATTTTTCCCTCTTTAAAAAAATAATTTTCTTTCCTTTTTCGATAAATATAAAAAAGAGGAAAGAAAAATGAGAAAAATGAAGAATTCTGGGGTGTCAGGAAGAGAGCATTGTGGTTCTGTTGCTGTTCTTGCCAGCTCGGGTATTTTTAATTTTTTGTTTTTTTATTTTATTTATATTTTTGCCTTGATAAGGGCTGTATGAGTGCCGAAACGTTGGTGATTATATTTTACAAATTTTGTTTTTTGTGATTTGATAATAGGATAAATAAAAAAGATGAAAGAAATAAAAAAACAGAAGAAAGGTGATTTGGTTAGTTGCCTTCTCATTTTTCTTTCCACTTTTTTTTATTTTTATCCAGGTTTTATCGAGAGATATTTCAGGAATTCTGCACTTTAAAGTTATTATTATAACATTTTTTTAAAATTAATTTTAAATTATTTGTATTATTAAATTAAGATTTAATTAAAATTAAGGTTTGATTATTGGACGTTAAACAGGAATTTAAATTTGATTTTAATCTCATTTAAATCTTCCTAAAATATACTTATATTAATTCTCAAAGGATTGGATTGAATGGAGCATTTTCACTCCTTCATTTTTTCTCGACAGTTTACATTGATGGTTACAAATTAGTTGAAGAAATAATTTTATTAAGAGAGAAATAATGTTACCATAGTCTGTGAGACTTTTCTATTTGAAAACGACAAGTTTTTTTTTTATTCCAGAATAATTAAAATTGACAATAGGAAAGAAAACAAATGTTTTCGAGTACCTAATTAGAGTTTATAAATTAGGAATTCTGCTTACTTCTATAATGCCAGTTTTGAAGGAAATAATTGGTATATCATTTGTCCCCCAAAAAAATATAAACAGAAGAAGAAGGTCGTCTGAGATCAGGGTAAAGTCAAGATTTCAGAAGACGATCTTGCCAAGTAGTTGCGGCTAATTCGTCGCCGAATAAAGTCGATTATTTCACCGGTGAAATTGTGGACAATTCTGGTATAAAATAATTTTTGAGATGTGAATGTAAGTAGGAACTATTGCCATGAAGTGAAAATTTCCCCTGGAGGATAATGTGTTAATTATATATTTTCTTGTAGATTGTAAAATTCTTTTAAGATATTAAGTCTATACGGGAAACATACTAAAAACACCCTAAAAATTATTAAATTAAAAAATGTCTGGTAAAACTAAACGGTCTAGAGTTATTATATAAATTTAAAAAATATACTGTTTATCTTGTTGGCATAAGAGAAACTTTTTTAATATTGGGATTAAAACAGTAATGTATATGATATATTTATTCGCGTCTTCGCGAAGAACCTTTTATGACCTACCATAACATGAAATTTAAAGATTGTGAATTCTCTTTTGTTAAGGCTCCTTGGGCTTTCACGAACACATTCCCACCACGTGTCTCGTGAGGAAAAAAGGTTGAAAGCAAATTTTCAGATCTAATTTTTAAACAATTTTGTTATTAAACATTTTTTGTACCTTGTGTCCTTTCCTAATTGAACAAGAGCGCTTAATTATTCATCTATTATTCTTAAATTATTTTAAATTTAAGAATAGTTTATACAATTTTAATCGGACATTTACGTATGTTTACGTACTGAAACTTTCAAATTGAAATTTTTTCATTTTTAAAGTTAAAATATGTTTAAATTTAATTTATTTATTAACTCTTAAATAAATAAATAAACTTGCTTAATTTTGATCAGATTCAGAATTTTCCTGTAAAATGATTTGTTGTTCAATTTTTAATAATCAAACTATAGTTAAATGTGATATATTGTAATACAAAAAGCGATAATTTCTATTTTTGTTGTACAGAATTTTAGATTTCTACAATAACTTACGTAACATTAAAAGCATTTTACTGCTTCAATCGCCCAAATGTAAAAAAAAAGTAAAATCCCGTAATTTCCTGTAACAGCTTGTAGATTTCTGCAACGATGTAAAAAAAATATGATTAAAAAGTTATACAAATTTTTGAATTGTAAAAACTTGTACTTTATTGCTCATTTTTTTCCTTTTCTAAAAGAAAATACAAAAAAAAATTAGCAATTTGTATTCAACAGTTTTTTTTGGTATATGATATTCGTATGAACACTATCGAATAATTAAAAAAGAAAACTTAATTTAATTCAAAATCACAATTTTTAAACAAAAGAGTTTAACTTTAAATCAGGAAAGATTTTGTGATTAGATAAAAAAAAAATCTTACCGAAAATTTTGTAGTTTTCACATCATAAAAACGAATTTAAAAAAAAAAGTTGAATTTACAACACAAAACAATAGATTTTCTACCAAAATAATTGAATTTTCGAGTAAAAAAGGCGATTTTTTAACAAAAGAAGACAATTTTCAACTGAAAAACATGAATATCATAGCAAAAATGAAATAGTGAAATTTTTAGTCAAAGAAATTAATGATCCACCAAACAAAAAATAATTTAAATTTGAAGTTACGTACGTACGTTATTCGTACATAAAAGTTCAACAACTTGACTTATAATTAAAATTGTAAAGTTCAACGTTTTTTTTTATTAGTTAATTAGTTTATTAGTTTATTAGTTTATTTAGCACTTACACTTTTCAAATAAATAATTTCAAGTTTAATGAATTTAAACTGCAAAATTCAAAATTATGAACATTCATAAATTATAGAGTTCAAAGATTTAGATTAAGTTTCGGAAATATAAATCCACGTTAACATTTTCAATATTCTAAATTAGACAATGCATCAATGAACTTTAAACATTTTCAAAGTTACATTATTAAGTTGTTTTAGGCTAGAAAAATTAAAAATTAAATTTTTTTAACGCAAAAGTTCTTAAATTAGTAATTAAATTATTTACATTTTCAAAAGTTTAAGCATTCTTGAAAAGCTTTAAAATTTTATTTTAAAATCTTGAGAAGACTAGAAGTTACTTTTAATTTTTTCAAATTTAAAATTATTTTTTAAAAATTTTCAGAACTTTTAAATAACTTTTAAAATCAACTAAATTTGTCCTACAACTTTTAGAAAATGCTGTGCATTGGAAAAAAATTTCCTTAAAATTTGGATTTATAAATAACAATTGAGCACGTATTATTTGTAGAAAAAGTTAGATTAATTTTAAGAGATATTTAGAAGTGTTAAAAAGACGAAATAATCAACATTTTTCAATGTTCTTGGTTTCATTTTAAAGCTATTTTGTCACCATATCACAACAGCTTGAGAATATTAATTGAAATAAATTTATTTTCGAATTCCAAGAACTTGAAGTTGTAATAAAAAAGTTGTAAAATTTTGAAAACATCTTATCTGTCGGCAAATCAGAATAAAAGTTAAATAAATATATATTTTGAGGAAATTACATAGAAACTTCATGATTATATGTTTCATATGTCTTACAAAAAATATTTTTGTTATCAAAAGTAACATTACAATTTTTTAAACTTTTTTGATATAATTTCAAGTTCTTCCAATTCGAAAAGAAAATGTTTACGATTTATACTCATAAGCTCTTAAGATAAAAAGAAAAAAAAAGCTTCAAAATGAGCCCAAGAACATTGAAAAACGTTGACTATTTCGGAAGTTATTGAAAATTAAAAAAAAAAAAAAACAATCGAAAACAATCAACCTTTTAAAGATAAATTTGTTTAGCTCTGGTATAATTGAAATTAAGAAAATTTATTCAGTCATAAAAAAGAGGTGGCCTGAAACTTTTGCACGGCAGTGTAACTTTAAAGCAAATAAACAAATTAAGAAACTTAAAAAATAAATAGTTATTTAAAAAATTTTCTTTTTTTACTAAAAATTGTTATAAAAACGATATAATTTTGACTTCCGGGTACCAGTAATTTCGTGGGAAGGATGCAAGAGCCGATTTCGGTAGGAATATCGAAAGCGTATCGAAGCAATGATGTACTTGCTCCGAAGGGAGGGAGAAGTACTCGTCGTCTAGTACCCAGAGTTCAGATTCAGACAAACGAGAGGTACCGTGTCGGTAGCAGTACGGTCAGTATCAGTACGAATAGTGAAATAGAAACGCGCGTTCGGCCTTTGAAACGCACTAGCATTTTCGCAAAACCGTTTACTTGTTTCTGCGGTGTTGTTCATTTTTATTTACGATTATTTCGCCGTTGTGCTACATGTGTCATGGGGATTATGAGTGTCTTCAAATGGCTCCGCAAGTAAGTGAACAACAATATTTTTATCAATTTTCAATCAATTCATATCACCTTATTCAACCAAATCCAAACTGTCATCCTCAAACACCTGATGCTCCCTTTCAAATAACAACTTCCTAGTCCAAACAACATTTCCAAATTTTAAAAATTTTGTTTTTTTGAAAAAAGATTAGGTAACAAGTATTTATGTATTTCTAAAATATCAATATTGTCAAACGGTTTTACTGAAGCAAAAGGAAATAATTCCATTTTCTTTTCAAGATAGTGTTAAAGATTTTTGTTATTGCGATTAGCTAGCAAAAACTGTGAACAACAAAAGTTTACTATAATGTCTGAAGCAATAGGAACATTGCTTGAGATTTTTAAATAAACTAGAAACAGCGCTGAAATATTGATTTAATTTATATTGCAAATAAGAGATTACAAGATAAAGTTCGAATCTATTATTTCAATTATAGTTGGAACAGTGTTTGTTGATAAAATAAAACTGGGAAAAAAAAGGTTGCTAAAGACACTTATCTTCCAGAATAAATGAGAAAATATTTCATATCTAATTTTCTCATTTATCAAAAGAAAAACCCTCTTCATGAAGCTTACAGCAATTTTTGGCATCGAAACTTTTGATATTTTATTTTCAATTAGTGAAATTTGAAATAATTTGCGAAAGTATGGAACACACACTGATTTATTTTAGATTAGCAACGAGTAGGATGCAGCCCTGGAGATAGCAGTGGATTTGAAAAGATTTGGGAAAAGAGCATGTTCATAAAACTTGACATTTACCTGACTGCGTAGGCAAGAGGTATTTAGTTTTAGGGCGGGGGGTGGGGGAATTAGAGGGAACTGACCATTATTGTCTGAACGAACCATTCTTATTGGCGAGGTTAAACAGTAATCTGGCCAAATTCATATTGGCCAGGTATGCCATCTACTGTAGAAGCAACATCCTGTACAATGTTTCTAAATCCAAAAGGTCGACAAATTTGTCCATTGTCTCTTTACCATTGCCATAAACAACACAAGAGGCCCGATTTGGAAAGCTTTGACAGAATTTTGCATTTTTTCAAACACCTGCTTTCCAACTGAGTCCTTAATTTCCAGGACTGCTTGTATCATAACTTTTTTTATCTCTGAACTTTAACCACCTGCAAATTTTTCCGATCGGGCAATATCTTCTGTTTGTTCTTTTAATTTGAAACATTTAACTTTCAAGAGAAAGAATTTTTCTATTGGTTCAAGAATTGTCGTGAATTGGTTGTATTTTTTAAAGTTCAATTTTATGTAGGTACATCTTCCTAAGATTCCGAAGCGACATTTATTGCATTTTGAATGACAACTCAAATTAATTTTCCACAAAAAGAGGTGGATTAAAAAAAAATAATTCTCAACCAATCTGTTCCATTTACAACCAAATAGTTGAATTTTCGAACATACTAGGATTTTTTAAGAAAGAAAAGAAGTCAGTCAAATGGTTAAAGGCGAATTTTTTTACAAAAAGTTATGTCTGTAAACCGAAAATACGAATTTTAAACAAAAAGAAAATTTATGCAAAACAGTTTCTTAAATAGTTGAATTTTCACTTAAAATATATCAATTCTCAACCAAAAATTTAACAGTTCACTTTTCACTAGAGAACATTAATTTTCAGAAAAAAATAGGTTTCTACCAAAACAATTAATTTTTCAACGCAGGAATATAATTTGTTAACAATTTAACGACCAAGCCTCGATCCCGTTGAGGTAGTTGCCATGTCATTTCAAATCAAAAAACATTATTTTTTATGAAAAATGTTAATAAAATTCACAACAAAGAAACTTTAATTTTAACCATTTTTTTGCAATTGAATTTTTTCTGATCGCTTTTTATCAAATTAAAAAAAATGGAATTTTAATAAACGACGGATAATTTTTTCCGGAAAAATATTCTCTACAACTCAACTGTTTCCAATTTTGAAAGTAAATCTTTCTATGACTCAAATCGTTAGAATGACTTTTTTGTAAACAAAATTTTTTTAAACAAATAATTATATATTTAAGATTATTTAGTTATTTTTGAAATTGGAAACAGCAGAATTGTAGAGAATGTTTTTCCGGAAAAAATAATCCGTCATTTATTAAAATGAAATCATTTTTCAAAAATTGGTAAGAAGACGGTCAGAAAAAATTCAATTGCGAAAAACATGGTTAAAATTGATGTTTTTTTGCGAATTTAAACATTTTTGATTAAAAATAATGTTTATTATTTGGAAGGACGTCAGTTATGATATCTTGATTCTTAAACCTAAGAATTCGAATTTTCAATAGAATAATCGAATTTTCAAAAAAATAGTTCAATTTTCATTTGAAAAAGATCGAGTTTCGACCAAATATGTTATAGTTGAATTTTCAGTTAGAAAACTTAGTTATCAAAAACATAAAACTATTTTTCTACCAAACAGATAAATTATTAGCCCAGAGATAATGTTTTTACTAAAATATACTGATTTCTAACAAAATGCATATATTTTCAGCTCAAAAGTTGAATTTTCACTTTAAAAAAAATTTATTTTCAGCAAAAGAACGAGTTTTTTTATCAAAATAATTAAATTTTCAACCTAGAAAGATAATTTTTTAACTGGGAAAATTTATTTTCTACCTAAAAATACGAATTTTATTTAGAAAGAATTTATTTTCAATAATAAAAAACGAGTTTTCTGCCGAAACAGTTAAATTTTTAACCAGGAAGATGAATTTTTTACTAAAATATACCATTTTTCAACAAAACATATGCTTTTTTGGCCCAACAGTTGAATTATGACAAAAAAATTAATTTTCAGCAACTTAAAATCTGATTTTTCTACCAAAATAATTAAACTTTGAACTTAGAGAAATAAATTTTTAACTGAGCAAATCCATTTTCTACCTAAAAATACGAATTTTTAACCAAATATTTGCATTTTCAACAGAATAGTTCAATTTTCACTTTTAAAACTACAATTTTTCATGCAAAAATGTAATAATCAAATTTCCATTAAAAAAAAATAATTTTCAGCAAAATAAACAAGTTATCTTCTATAACGGTTAAATTTTCAACCCAGAAAAATTATTTTTTAACCAGGAAAAGTAATGGTCTACCTAATAATCCGAATTTTTAACAAAATATTTCCATTTTTAACCAAATTGTTGAATTTTCACTTTAAAAAGATCAATTTTCAGTTCTAAACATTAATTTTCAACAACAAAAACTAGTTGTTTTTTTTAAATAGTTAAGTTTCCAACTCAAAAAATAACTTTTAAAGCAGGAAAATAAATTTCCTACTAAAAAATAAGAATTTTAAACAAAATTCACTTTTCACTTTAAGACATTAATTTTTGGGGACAAAGAAAAAGAAATTAATTTTCAGCAAAAAATAAAAAATTTTAATTGTCTACAAATTGTTGAATTATCAACCAATAAAGGTGAGTTCTGAATGAAAAATTTAATAATTAATATTTACACGAAAAATAATTTCAATTCTCAGTTTAAAAAAAGTTGGATTCAACAGACTAAGTTTTAACAAAAAAAAATAGATTCTTTAACTAAAAGAGGTGAATTTTGAACCAAAAACATAATAGTAGACTTTTCAATTCAAAAACAGTTGAATTTGAACCAAACATAGTTGGCTTTTCTGTTTGGATTCTATCAATTCAGTTCTTAGAAACTTTTTTAAAAAGGAGAAAAGAGGGGAATAGAGCTAATAGTGTAAAGTTTCAAATATAAAAAAAAACTTTTTATTTGACTGAGTTAAATGCAAATTAAAAAAAAAAGTTGAACATATCAAACTTAAAATTTCTCAGCATCAATCAAACGTACTGTTATTTTGGGGAAAATTTTGTCGTGGTTTTTAAAGAATTCCGACAACGTCAGTTTTGCCTTTTTCTTTTACTTTGAGAAACTTTTAACACCACGCAAATTTTTCTATTCCATGAAAAAAAATAACAGCCTGTTTCTTTAATTTGAGCTATGGAAAATTAAATTCACCTTTTTCAAAGAAAGTGGATTCAAATTAGAAAAAAATTACTTTTTCTAATTTTGTATCACGGTCGACTAGCAAAAACTGTAAACAGAAAAAATTTACTATAATTCTTGAAGCAATAGGAACATTGTTTCAAAATTTTAAATAAAAAAGGAACAGAAGATATTGTCTGATCGAGAAAAGGACCTTACTTGGAATCATTTAAAAAGGAATAATGGATATGCAAAAAGCTTTATCATTAATTGTTTCACGGACCTCTAAATAAGGTTCAAAATTTTTATTTAATTAATGTTAAATATGCGATTTAATTTGCATCCCTATTAATGATAAATGCATCGTTGCGAAAATGGTTTGCACTATTTAAATAAATGAAAGTGTGATACATCGATAGACTTTCAATACGATTAGAAATTGGAGAAATTTTACTACTAGACGAAAATTGTCAGATCTTTTCTGAAATGTTTTGTTAGTTAATTTTGTTGTTATTGAAAATATTCCAAATTAATTTTCAGGAGCACTTTTTAAATCTGAATTAGTAAACATTCAATTATTTAAATCAATATTAGGGATTTCAACTGATAAATGAGTTTTTTATTTTGTATTTAATTGTTTGACATAGTAAAATGCAGTGTAACAGTCACACTTAAACTTTTAAAAAAAACTTTTTTTCTACAATAACACTGTTCACAAGTCAAAATAAGAAAAGAAGATTTCAAATTGATAGTCTCTAAAAACAGCAGAATAAGGTGATTAAAAAAATATAGGGATAAATTCTTTTAAATAAAATTCATGTGGGTACCATATTATGTT
Source organism: Belonocnema kinseyi (assembly GCF_010883055.1). Lineage (NCBI taxonomy): Eukaryota > Metazoa > Arthropoda > Insecta > Hymenoptera > Cynipidae > Belonocnema > Belonocnema kinseyi. The sequence continues at coordinate 141,330,726 of NC_046659.1, read as the reverse complement.
GAATTAAATTACGAACGCTTTAAACAATCAAGAAATATTAATTTTTAACTCAAATTATGAACTTTTAACCAGAGATGAATTTAAAAAAAGTGATGAATTTTCAACAACAAATTTATTCGTAACAAAGTATCAACAAAAGCAGTTGACTTTTAAACTTATAGTTGAATTTTCAACTAAAAAGAATAAATTTTGAACCAGATAGTGGAATCTTCAAATAAAAAATATAATGGTTCGATTTTGATTTCAAAAAGTTAATCCTCACAACAAAAAATAATTTTCAATAAATTTTAAAACATTTTTTAACCAAAAATATGAATTTTGAGTCAAAAATGTATTGTCTGAAAAATGTTTTATTATCACCAAAAGAGGAGAATTTCCAAACCAACTTGAAAATGTGAATTTTGCACCAAATAGTTGAATTCAAAAATCAAAAGGATGACTTTACAAAACTGTTACATTTTCAAATGAAAGATTTTCCAACGAATAATTGTATTTTTAAATAGAGTGATGATTTTTTAAATGATATATCAATCTTTAACTAATATTGTTAAATTTTAAACTAAAAAGTTTCGATTTCCAACCAAAAATGGCATATTTAAATATTAAGTAGAAAAAAATTTTCAGGTAGAATAAAAAGGAATAATTTCAAGAAAATGGTTGAACCGTCAACCAAAACAGATTATTTTCCAACCGAAGTGTTGTACTTTTATCTAAAAAAATATTAAATTTTAAAAAATGAAGGAAATTGTTGAAAAAGAAAGATTTTTTAAGTTAAAAAAGAAAAAGCATTTGAACCAAGTTGTTGAAGTTTTAAGTTGTAACAGGTGAATTTTAGACTAAAAAGTTAAATTTTCAAAACGAACATATAAATTTTTAATAAAAAAAGTGTATTACTAAAAAGATAATTAAACTTTCAACCAAATAATAAAATTTTTCACTATAGCAGACGATTCTAAACATCCTTGATCAGAACAGAGCAAAAAATTTCAAAAGAAGTTAATTTGGAAATAAATGCTCAAATTTTTCACAAAAAATAACAATTTTCAACAAAAAATGTTATAGTTAAACTTTTAGCTCGAAAAATTAATAATAAACAAAAAAAACGAGTTTTCAACTAAAACAATCGATCTGTAACTGAAACAGTTGAATTTTCAACAACTGAAAATTAATTTTTACTAACAAATATAAGTTGTCAATCAAAACTTAAATAATTCAATTTTCAATTCAAACAATTAATGTTCAATCAAATGGAAGGATATTTAACTAAAAGTATGGAATATTCAATTGGAAAAAATAGTTACATTTTTAAACAAAGTTATTAATTTTCAACCAAAGTTGTCAACTTTAAGTAGAATAATTGAGGTTTTGACCAAAAATATTCATTTTCGACCAAAAATAGAATAATTACATTTGTAGTAAAAAAAAGCTCAGCCGAAGAGATCAAATTTTATATAAAATTATGGAATATTCAACTGAAATAATAGTTACATTTTCAGTTTAAAAAACGAAATAATTTTCAAACAAACAAAAAAACAAATTTTCAACAAAATAGTCCGATTTTCGGCGAAAATTCCTTTTCAGACATAGAAAATACAGGTTTTTTATTAACTAGCTCATATTTCAACCAAAGGCACCAATTTTTAATGAAAATTATGAATGTTCAAAAAAAATTAATGTTCAACAAAAGAGTTTAGCTTTCAACCAAGTGACTTTTTTCCAACCTAAAAGATTAAATTTCGAATAAAATTATAAATGTTCAACTGGAATACTTGAATATTTAACCGAAAAGAAGAGTTTTTAAACAAGAAAATTAACATGCAAAGAAAATAGTAGATTATGTACCTAGGCAGTAAAGTTGAACTTTATACGAGTATGCAGAATTTAAAACTACATCCGAGTATAAAACAACTTTACCGCCGGCTGTGGTGCATACGATACTTTATCACTCACTCCTTCCTCGTTGCTGTCGCTTTACGTGCCTTTTGTCGCAGTACCATAAAGTGCTATTTTGCTGCCGCTCCACGGGCAGATAAAATGCACTTGTTCTGCCTATTTTAGATAAAGAGAATTTTGAACAAGAAAAGATCAATTTCAACCAAAAATGGACATTGAAATTTTCAATTCAAGGAATTCATTTGAAACCAAACTGACGAATTTTCAACTAAAATCATGAATCTCCAACTGTGTAGCTGCATTTTATACCAAAAAGAATGATTTTGAACCATAAAGATTATTTTTCACAAAGTAAATAAATGTTCAAACAACTAGTCTAATTTCTGAATAAGTAAAATAAAAAATTAATAATACATTACGATTTAATTAGAGACAAGAGTAAACTGAGATAATCTGAAAAATCTGACATTGTAGATAAAATAGGAATCAATTTTCTAAATTTATCAAAATTATTAAAATAAGGAAAACCTGAATTTTACTACGATCAGAAGTAAATTGCCGGCATTTTAATTAAATTCTCGGTCATTTTCCAGTTATCTGAAAATCAGTTATATTTTACTGAATCAGATTTAGAGAGCAGTCCGAGCAATTTTCCAGTTACTAGCCTGATTCGGGATTGAAACGTAGATAAATAAATGGCTTGGGGGCATCTCATTGGCTTTTATCACTTTGCATAATTAAGAACTGATCACCTGTAAGAAATTATTTGCAGGAAACGTACGGTACTTATTTTACGAGTTGATGATCTTCTGGGACACAGGAGTGAAAACTGCGGTTCGTTGTTCTTCCATGCTCGTATTCGCGTTTTAATTACTTGACAATAAGCTCATCAATGCAAATTAAGGTGATATGTTAAAGAGAAGAAACGGGGGAGTATAAGAGAGTTACAAGAAAAAAATATAACATAATAGTACCACCACAATTAGTTTCCTTTGTTAAGTTATCTATTCATTAGATGCAATTAGGTTTTTAAAACAAACCCTCGTGGATTGTTTTTAATTTAAATAAATAAATTTATGAATAAAATTTATCGCAAATTACACTATATGCGAGATTCTACACATGTGAAACATTACAAGGCAAACTTATATCATTTTTAAGGATTTATATTTGTAGGTGATTTTAAAAATCTAAATCAGTCTTTGTAGATTATTACGTTTTCCAAATAGGAAAAGAAACATTAACAAAAAATTGAATGTATTTCTAACATTGATAATATTTAATGCATCCTTTTTACGAAAATTTAAATTGAAACATTACCTTCCGGAAATAGAGATAAAAATATTAAGACTCAATTAAAAGAATTTAAGATGAAAAAGATTTTAAAATCTGAATTTTAATTTTGAATCTTCTTCATGCTCTTTTTGCATCAAATTCTTAATGAAAAAATAGATTTCTTTTCGATTAAAAGGATTTATATTGCAAGGTACTTGTAAAAAAAAAGGAAACCCATGGCATGAGAGTTTGGCACAATTTAACGGAAGCGGAACTTGGTGAAAGCTATTTTATATTTTCAACCAAACAGAAAAACCAGGCTGGCCACAAACTTCAGTTTCAAAATTTCCAGGATTTTTTCAGGTGTTTAATTTAATCAATTATTCATTTTCCTTGACTAATAATATTCAAAGACCAGCCTTTTTTTCTTGTAACATGTTTAACATAGAGTCTTTGATAAAAGAATAAAACAATTTCAGATTAAAATTTAAGAATGTCGAATTCATTTATTGCAAAAGATTAATTTTCAGTCCCAAAGTACCATTTTTCAACAAAAGGATGACTTTTTGCCGATATCGTTAAATTTTCAAGCAAATAAATAAATTATAACAAAATAATCGATTTTTTAAACCAAATTGTTGAATGTCAAACTACAAAGATTATTATCAACGAAATGATCGAACTTTCAAACAAGAAAGATAAATTCTTAACGAAAAATGTAATAGTTGATATTTTAACACCAACAAAAGCAACTAATTTTTAAAAACAATTAAATTTTCAACAAAATAGATGAATTTTTTAATAATAGTTCAAAGTTTTAACCTACAAAAGACGTATTTTCAAAAAAAAAAAATAGTCAATATTTCATCCAAAGATGATGGATTTTAGAACAAACAAAAAAAATTGTAACAAGAAAATTAATTTTTTACAAAAAAGAAAACGAATTTTTGACGAAATAGTTTATATTAAACAAAATAGTTGAACTTTTACCAAATACTTGAACTTGAATGTAAATGATCGAATTTTTAAACAAAAATGATTAAACTTCAACCAAAAACAGTTGCATTTTAAAATTAAAAATACATTTTTCTAGAAGACGGTTGAATTAAAAAAAAAATAATTTTTAAAAACCAAAAATGTAATAGTAGATATTTTAACAACAAAAAATACAATTTTGAACAAGGTTTGAATTTTCAGGAAGATTGGAATTTTCAACCAAACTGTTGGATCCTCAACCAAAAAGAAAAATCAATTTTCAATCTACAAAGATGAATTTTCAACAACAAATGTAAAAATTGATGTTTCGTCGAAAAAAGATGGATTTTAAAACCAAAATGACACATTTTCAACAAGACAATTTAATTTTCTACCAAAAAAAAAGAATTTTTGAAAATAAGCTAAATTTTCTACAAAATAGTTGAATTTTTAGCAATTAGTTGAAATTAAAAGCAAAAAAACCGAGATTTTTCAACAAAATAGTTGAACTTTCAACGAAATAGTTGAATTTTCTACCAAATGGTCGAATTTTTAATTAAAAAAAGAGGAAAATTCAACAAATAACAGTTGTATTTTTAATATTTGCATTTTCAAGCCAAAAAGATGAATTTTTTAGAACGCATTCGAATTTTCAGGAAAAATATGAATTTTCAACGAAAAATTAATTACATAGTTAATATTAAAAAACAAATTTAACAAAAGAAATAAGCTTTCAACCTATGAAGATAAATTCTTAACCAAGAATGAAATGTTTGATATTTCAAACAAGGAGATTAATTTATTACTAAAAAAGACAAAATTTTCACAAAATAATTGACTTTCCAACAAAATAGTTTAATTTTTAACCAAATAATAGAATTTTTGATAGAACAGGTATTTTGCAATCAAACTAATAGCTGATATTTCAACAACAAAGAAATAACAATTTTCAACAAGAGATAGTTTTCAACCAAGAAAGTTAATTTTTTATTTAAAAAAAAAAAAAAATTTAACAAAATACATTCAGTTTTAAACAATAGTTGCATACTAACTGAAAAACATTAATTTTTAACAAAAAATGAAAAAGTTACATTATAAGTTAAAATAAATTAATTTTGAACGAAAAAAAAGGAACTTTCAACAAAAAGGTTGAACTTCTAACCACAAAGTTGATTTTCTAATAAAAAAGATTAAACTTCAAAAAATAACAGTTGTATTTTTAATATTTGCATTTTCGAGTCAGAAAGGCGAAGTTTTTATAAGACAGTTTAATTTTCAACGAAAATATGAATTCTTAACAAAAAATTTAATAGTTCAACAAAAATAAAATTTATACAATAAGAGTCGAATTTTGAAACAAAACAAAAATTATTTTCAACCAATAATATTAATTTTTTACCCCAAAAGAGCAAATTTCAAACCAAGAAGATTAATTTTCTACCATAAACAGCGAATTTTCATATGAAAAGATTACTTTTCAACAGCAAATGAAAAAGTTTAATTTTAAGTAAAAAAAAATAATAATAATAATTGCAAAAGAAAATAAACAAATTTTCAACCAAAAAGGTTGATTTTTTAACAAAATAATTAAACTTTTTCCCCAAATAAGTTGACTTTTCCATTGAAAATACCAATGTGAAGAATTCCTGAAAATAAAACAAAGAATCTAAAGACCAAATTTGGACAACCACCATAAAATATTCCTATTGCAATCTAAAAAAAAATCTTTTTTCTCCTAAAAATGAAAAGTAAAAAATTGTCTTTCCTCCTGAACAAAAATAATATCTTTTTATTTCTTCCGTCTTTTTTCCCCTGTCATTATCAAACCACAAAAAAAACATTTGTAAAAAATAATCACCATCGTTTCGTCACGTATTTAGCACCCTTATCAAGGCAAAAAGAAAAAGGAAAATAATGTTAAGTGGACAGGAACAGCAATGCAAACACGATGCTCTCTCCATCAGAGAGGGGGGGGGGGGCATCATGGTTGCGTTGCTGTTCCTGTCAGCTTTAAAATTTCTTTTATTTTCAATTTTATTTATTTTTTTATTTTTGCCTTGATAAGGGTGCTGCATGAGTGCCCAAACGTTGGTGATGATTTTTTACAAATGTTTTTTTTTTATTGTGATTCGATGATTGGCAAAAACACGGAAGAAATAAAAATAAAAAAGTGAAGGAAGGGGATTTGGTTGGTTGCCTTCTCATTTCTCTTTCCTTTTTTTATTTTTGTCCAGAAGGAAGGACAATTTTTTCTTTTCTATTTTAGGAGAAAAAAGTTTTTTTTTCAGATTGGAGTAGGAAAATTTTATTCTGGTTGTCCAAATTTGGTCGTTAGATTCTTGGCTTTATTTTCAGGATTTCTTCACATTAACTTGATCATTGGAAATTAAATAGGATTTTAAATTTGATTTTAATCTCATTTAAATTTCTTAAATTTTAAAAATACCCATTTTCAGACAAATAGTTCAATTTCCAACCAAGTAGATGAATTTTCAATTAAAAACATAATCGTCAGAAGGAAGCAGAAAAAAAATAAAGACAAGAAAATTACTAATTTATAATTTTCGAAAGTCCCTGACTTGCAGGTTGCCCTGGCATATAGAAAACCTATCCAAATCCAAAACAGGAACTTTCGAAAATTGTTTACGAGTTTATTTTCAAGATAATTTTTATGAATGACGTGATGAAATTTGAAATAGGTTTTGAAGTTACATGTTACAATGACTATTTTTCTCGGATGATATCGATAAATTGCACTACCACCGAAGCCTTTTTCCTGATTGAATGAAGACGCAAGATTTTAGTCGAACCGCTTGAACGCCTCGACATCTCTTTTTTTAATTATTGCAGCCACCCGTTGGAACGATTCGGAACATCGTCATGGTCTACGCCTCTTTAAACTTTAAAGGTTATACACTCGAATAAATGGATTAGGGGCCATTACTTTTACTTTAGTTCGGTTCCCCGTTGCGAATGTGTCTCGGTTCATCTCTTTTCTGTTTCTCTTCCACGATGGGAACTAAATTATGAGGTCATAGCTCAAAAAAATTATTCAAAGATAATTTCAAAAAATATATACTTTTTGTAAAATTAAACGATTAGCTCGGACAAATAAGTTTTCAAGAAGAAAAAAACTGCGCCAGCCAAGGTTTGAACCCGAAATGCCACTATGCATAAGCGTAATATTGGTTAGCGCTCCACTCATGTATAGTGGCGTTTCTGGTTCAAATCTTAGCTAAGGCACATTTTTTCTTTTTCTTAAAAAATTACTTTTTCGAACTAATCGTTTTAACATTGAAATCTGTAGTAATTAAAAATTTAAAAACTTCACAACTCATTAAAAAAAGTTTAATTCGGTTGAAGCCTTTTAAAAACTCTCCAATGGTTTTTAATCATTTACTCAATAAATATTTTAAAAATTATTTTATAATCCTTTGAAATACTTTTCGAATCCCGTAAATTATCTTGGAATTGGTAATAAAATGGTTAAAAAATTTCAAACATTCTGAAGTCCTCTGGAATCAAATGAAATTTCTAAAAATCTCTTCTAATCTCTTGATTTCTTTGAAATTCTAAAAAATCGCTTTTAATTTTTTAATATACTCTAAAAACTTTGAAATCCTATATCCTATAACGTCCTTTCAAATCTCCGAAAGTATTTTAAACTACTTTAAAATCCTTGAAATCTCGTGAAATTATACTCGAAATTCCTTAAAGTATTTCGAAACCTATTAATTCCTGAGATTTTCTTGAAATACCACAGAAAAATTGGATGTTCAGTAATGCCGCAGCTCAAGTAAAAGTTGGCATCCTTTAGAACTCAGGCTATAAAGGAACTCTTTTTTCCGTTTTAGTTCGTTGATATCCGATAGATGGCTATTGGCGAAGGCCGACGTTTTCAACTGCGCATGTGCCAAAAAGCGCGGGCTTTTTCGAAATCAACAAATACTATCGATAATTATTGATTATTGAAAAAAAATTAAAAAGAGAGGAAAGAAAAAGAAGGCAACCTCCAAAATCCCTTCCTTCTTTTTTCTCACGTCTTTTATTTATTTTGTTTAAATCACAATACAAAAATATTTGCGCCCAAATCTGATAAATTTATAAATGTAAAGTTTGCCTGAAATTATCAATTAAATTGAAAAATGTATTAACTGAATTTGTTGATGAATTAAAAATTATGATTGATTCGATTTAAATATGAATTCTTGGAAATTAAACAAACTAGAAATACATTTATCAGATTGGGGCGCAAATATTCTTGTATTGTGATCTAAACAAAATAAATAAAAGACGTGAGAAAAAAGAAGTGGATTTGGAGGTTCCCTTTTCTTCCTCTCTTTTTTACTTTGGTTTTTTAATTTAAAGTGTTCTCTTGGTTTGATCATTGAATTCTTGGTTTTTTAACCAAAATTGAATAATTCTCTTGGATAAGTTTTGATTGTTTGCGAATTTGATTTCTCAAATCTAAATTAATTAAACTGTTAATGTTTATTCGAAAACTATATAAGCTTTCTCAAATATTCTAAAACTGGTCTTTTAAATAAAATTTGTCTTTTTTATCACTAATCGTAGCTGAAAATATACATAATTTTTTATTTAACCTTGAATTTCGTTGGCTAGTAACAAAATTATCCGGGTATCACAGCAGGTGAAATACTTCAAGCGGAAAGTTGTGCCCACAGCCATTGTCTTCTTTTTATCATTTGATCATTTCATTCAGTTTTATGTTCATATCCGGAAAACAATTCTTCTAATGTATTTTATGATTTAACATATACGCTTGTTCAGCTATGCTCTAGTAAAAACTGAAATTTCTGCGATAAAACTGTAAAAATGATTTAATTCTCTAGAAAGTGCAATTAAAACCAAAGTTTAATTTAAAATTACGAAATTTGCGTTTTAATCTCACTGGAGACCCGAATAAGAAGAACAATAACTTTCCTCGACTTTCGTGATTTTGCAACAACTTATCTTCCGAAAAAAGGTTTAAAACTGAAGGTGAAAGAAGTCTTCTCATTGATGCTTCGTAACGTAAATTTGAATCAGTAAGCTTAGAAAGCGTATAATGGTGTTAATTGTGATGAGCCATTGTTTCAAAAGAAAGGTTTTCACAAAATCGGCGAAATTTTATAGGCATACTATTATAGTTGAATTATAATTGAATACTATTAGCTAAAGGTAGGGTAATTATAATAGCAAAAAAAAAAATATTTTAATCGAGAACAGAGTTGGGTAGTAACTTGTTGCACGGAAAGAAGCCACGAAAAGTTATGTTCTTTGTAACTTTTAGGGTAACTTAATTACTTTAAAAAAATAACTTGTAACTTAGTTACGGCTAATGCCGTAAGTTGGGACTTCAATTTTAGTTACATTGAAGATTGATTTCAAAATAAATCTTTTTTTATTTAAATATTATCAACTGGTATATATTTTTCGTTGAGAATTCATCTATTTTAGTTGAAAAGAAACTTACTCGTCTTTTTGGTTTGAAAATTCAACAATTTAATGGAAATTTTGTTATAGAATATTAATCTGATTTGGGAAGTCCAAAGTGGGTTTATGCCAGGAAGGTCATGTACGGATCAAATATTTAGCTTACGGCAAATAACAGAAAAAAGTTTGAGAGTAGGAAAAA
>NC_046659.1:141308255-141320845 GCF_010883055.1 Belonocnema kinseyi | reverse complement strand
GGATCAATCTGAAAAATCTCTATCCCATCCACACACTACTCCTTTCCCCTGCCGAGTGAGTCACGCCTACCCCAAAAGGGAAATGGCTTAATGGTGTAATAACAATAATAATAATAAATCTAATTTGATTGATGATTCAGCTATTTTGGTTCAAAATTCTTAGTTTAGGTTGAATCCAACTGTGTTTGATTTAAAATTAAATCTTCGTTATTTATATATTATCAGCTACATTTTTTTTTTTGAGAATTCATCTATTTCGATTGAAAATTCATGCATTTTGTTAAAAAATCAACAATCTTATTCGGTTGAAAACCAGCTTTTTTGTGAAAAACTCATATTTTCGGTTTGAAAATGCAAAACTCGTCATTTTGCTTCGAAAATTCAACAATATAGTGGACATTTTTTTTCTTGGTTCAAAATTTGGGTTTTTGTTTCAAAATTTATATCTTTTGGCAAACAAATCTAATTTTGATTGATTTAGAATTAAAATATTATGATAGAAAATTAAATCGGTGAAAAATGTAACTATTTATTTGATATTTTACCTACTTTGTTATAAATGTAGTTTTTTGGTTCAATATTCATAATTTTAAATGAGTATTCATCTCTCATTACAAATTTAACTATTATTTTCAAAAATTATTTTTTTAATGGTGGAATATTTTGCAAGAAAAATCAACTATTTAGTGGGAAATCAAACTTTTTTTGTAGAAAATTCGTCTTTTTGGTTCGAGAATGCTAGAAACTTCTACTATTTGTTCGCAAATGTATTCTCTTTTTCATTTAACTGTTTTGTTGGAAATTAGTTTTTGTTTTAAAATGCTAGAAAATTTAACTATTTGGTCGAAAATTAACTTGTATATTGGAAATTTTTTTTTTTAGAAAATTCGTCTTTTTAGTTCGAAAATGTTAGAAAATTTAACTATTTGTTCGAAAATTTACCACTTTTTTTTAATTTAACTGTTTTTTGTTTTGGAAATTAGTCTTTTTGTTTGAAAATGCTAGAAAATTCAACTATTTGTTCGAAAATTAACTTCTTTATTGGAAATTTGATTTTTTTGCAGAAAATTGGTCTTTTTAGTTCGAAAATGCTAGAAATATGAACTATTGGTCGAAAATTTACTCCTTTTTTTAAATTTAACTGTTTTTTGTTTTGTTTTGGAAATTAGTCTTTTCGTTTGAAAAGTGCTAGAACATTCAACCTTTTGGTCGAAAATTAACTTCTTTATTGGAAATTTTCCTTTATTGATGAAAAATAAAATTTGTTGTATGAAAATTCAAATATTTGATTGAAAATATTCCTGAGCTTCGTTAAATTTGGTTTAATTTAAAATTTTTTTTGGTAGAAAGTATCAAACTTGGAAATGGATCCAAGCTTGTCAAAAATTAACTTTTTTTGTTGAAAATTTAACTATTGTAAAAAAATCACCTTTTTCATTTGAAATTGTTAGAAAATTCAACCATTCGGTTAAAAATTCATCTGTTTAGGTAAAAAGTCCTTTTGGCTTAAAAATAATTTTTCCCGGTAAAAAGAAATTTCATATTTTTCTGGTAAAATGTAAATGTTTGGTTAAAAGATGGGACTGAAAATCTTACTTTAACTAATGCCAATTACTTGTTTTAAATTAATTTTTAATAATTATCATCTTGATTACTTTGGCTCGGAACTGTAAATAGTAACAGTTACCAGTAACGTAACTGTGATTAGTTATTAAAAAAAACTTACCCAACGCTGATCAAGAATTAGGAATGCCACATAAAAGTACAGTAATGATATATTATATTTTAATATTTTCAAGGTCAAAATTCAGGGCGGAAAAATTGAGGAAAAAAATTTCCGGTTTTTTTCTGGGTTGCCACAAAATTTTCGCGACCACTGAAATTAGAAAATTAGAAATACTAAACCTGAAAATTTTTTCATTTTGAGTAATCATAACTGAACTGCAAATAAAAGCACTCAAAGTGGAACTCTTTTGAATTCAAGCTCTCAAAAAATTACAAATTTTGAACTTTTATAAATTAAAGATTTCAAGAGTCCCTGTTTAAAAAACAAATCCACGCTATTACTTTCAATGCTTTACATTGCAGAATGAATCTATAAATTTGTAAATGTTGAAAATGATATTATTTTAAGTGCAAAAACAGTCAAATATTGCTGTATGTTAAAAAAATCTAATAAAAGCGTATTGTAAAATAAATTAATGTGCAATTTTTATTACTCGCGCTACAGTAAATTTGAAAAAATCATTAATTAATTTATATTTACAGTTTATTAAATTAAAAAATATATATTAATCTATTTGAAACAATTAAAATTTTTATTTGTTCACATCTTCAAAACTACATTTGAAAATTCTTTAGATTGAAAACGCTTTGCCAATGAAGACCCCAATTGAAAATTTTTAAAGCAAAGCTTTTACAATTACGAATTGTAAACTAAATGATTTTATATTTGAAAAAGTTAAGAATTGAACCTAAAATTTAAAAAAAGGAGTGGAAGTGTCGATTTTTCTTATGCGCACTAATGCAGAATTTATTTTTTACTCTGATTTTAGGCTAAATTATACAGAAATTCAAGGCTTGTGAATTCTTTATAATAATGAATCAATCCATTTTTTGCAGAGATGGAAACGTTGAACGACATCCATGGAGCATGCCACCAGATCTCTGTCGCCTGAATAAGTAAGTGAACGAATTGTACAGTAATTTGGTGATTGTGAATTCTCTTTTGTTAAAGCTCCTTTTACACAAATCCAATACCTTCTCGGATGAGAATGATTAATAAAAAATGCAATTTTTCATTTTTGCTTATTTTTTGTACGGTTAAAATTTGAATTTTCAATTTTTCGAAAAAATTCAAAAAGTTGTTATGATAATCTTGTAGGGCTATCGAAAAATAACGTTTTTCTTTTCAAGAACTATGAACAAGTATGCAAAGAATTTTTGGATCATTAAAAAATGCGGTACCAAAAATGTTCAAAATGCGCTCACTTTTAGAATTTTTATCCAAAATGGCTGACTGACGAACTTGGCACTTAGAATGCGCCACATAGAGGACAGATTTTTTTGTATCTTCTTTGTGATCTTTTTCAAATGCACAGTTTTTGTCTACTCATATTTTATCGTAGCTTGCATAGTTTGGCCGAAAAATATAATTTTTGGATTTTTCATTATTTTGTATGCAATGTTGTAGGGAATTCAAATAGAAACATTTTTCTTATTTTGACGTTTTTCATATCGTGCGTTATTTGACTTAAAATGTTTATTTTCGTGTTTTTTTTTTTTTTTTTTTTTTTTTTTTTTTTTTTTTTTTTTTTTTTTAATTTTGTATATGCTATAACTTTTTGAATTCTATCAATAACGGACAGACGGACAGACATACAAGCAGACAAACACATTAGTAAAAAATTTGCGAATTGAAAATTTCCCAGATTTATAAAAATCCCTAATAATAAAATTCCCGATAGTCTATAATATTACCGAATTTGAAAATTCCCGACAGAAAATTGCCGGATTATAAAATACCCGAACTAGAAAATTCCTGAATTTAAACAATTACAAAAATTGTTATTTTTAAAAATAAAATAATGAAATATTTTTGTCAACGAACTTTTGAATATTTTCAATTTTTAAACTTTTTGTTTAAATTTAAAATAACAATAGTTAAAAAATATATATTTCTGAATGGAAAATGTTTTTTGAAAATCTTTCTAGTTTTTTTTAATTACAAAAAGTGTTCTTAAAAAATGAAAAGGTTAATTTAAAAAAAAAGTTTCGTTCGAAGCGCACGTGGTTTTAAATTAATTTTTGTACGCATTTTTATACGTTTATTGTTATTTTGAATTAAAACAATAATTTAAACAAACTTTAAAAATTAATAAAGATTTCTTAGATAAAAATACTTGATTATTTTATGCGTAATAAATAAATTATATTTACTAAAAAAAAACATTTTTTAATTGCTAAATTCGGGAACTTTATATTTCTGAAATTTTCCGATTCGGGATTTTTATATTTTCATCATTTTATTTGTACAACTGAATCATCCCGAAAAATAATAAGTTTATAATATTTTCGACTTTGGAAATTCCCGACAGAAAATATCTTTTTATTGTTATATTTACTGTTAGTCAATAAATATAATTTATTTATTAACAGCAAAATAATCAAATTATTTTATAACAAAATTTTCTTTAATGTTTAAAGAATTTAAACTTCTGTTTGAATTTAAATTAAGATTCATTTAAATAACTATTCTTCTCAATGAAAAAGTTTGTTTGAAAATCTGCATACTATTTTCAACAAAGTACAAAAAACATTATCAAAAACCAAGCTGGTAATTATAAGAAAAAAAATTAATTAAAAAACTTCGATATAATCAGTGCTGAATTGAATCCTGAAAAGTTTGGAAAACTCTATTTTGTTCCGAAACCTTTATATTCATTCTTTTATAAAACTTTAAAAAAATTATTGTCATTTAAAGTTCAAACAATAACTGAAAAATCTTTAAACATTAAAAAAATTCCTTTCATATAAATATTTTATTGTTTTATTTTGAATAAATTAATAACATTTTTTTTCAAACAATTTGTTAATTATTTAAATTTGGAAATGTTCTAGTTCGGATATTTTAAAATTCAGAAATTTTATTTCGGGAATTTCAAGGTCACAAACTATATTTTAGAATATCTCGGAATACTTTTTATTATTCCGTAAAATAAAACGTCATAAACAATTTTTCCAGAAAGCTTAAGAAACTTTTTTATTCCCTTCAAACATTTCAAAATTGTTTTAAAGTTTTATAATCTTGTAAATTTGAAAAATGTTGCTTTACAATCTTCTATGTTCTATTCATAAATTTTAAGACATCATTTGAAAGATTTTAAAATGTTTACTTTACATTATTATTATTTTTTAATGAAAAATCAATTACTAATGTCGCCTAAATCTCTTGAAAGTGTGAAAAAGTTTACAAATAGTGTGGTAACTAAATTCTGACAGCAAAATTATTTTCCAATATTAAAGAAACATTTACAATTAAAATTATTTTTTTTTTTTAAATAAATGTTTACACTTAAAATTCCTTATTTTTTAATTAAATCAAAATTCATTCATTCAAATTTAAAAAATACTATTTTCAAATTAAATAAAAATTCCTCATTAGAATTAAAATTCTTTTTTTCCAATTTCAGAAAATTAAAAAGTACAAATTGAAAACACCCGCATAAGTCAGTAAGAGGCGCAATATAATTGTGAATATAAATTTAAAATAATTATTTATTTTTTAGGTCAATTAAATATAACTTTTCTAAGAATCGTGAAAAATTCATTTTTTTTTTTTTTGTTGAACATTTCATATTTATCAAATCAAAAGAATGAATTTTCAATCATAAATATAATAGTTGATAATTTAAATAAAAAAGAATTTTAATTTTAAAACGAAAAGATTGATTTCATCTAAAAGGACGAATTTTCAACAAAATAGTTGAAATCTGAGCCAAACATTTTTTTGATTTAATTTCGAAGGGAAAATATTTAATACGGAATAAAAATTTCTAATAACTATTTATTTTTTTATTTTACAAGATTTTATCAAATTTTAAAAATAATTTGAGTTTGAAAGATATTTAGAACTTTTTGAATCCTGGAAAAAAATTAACAATTGTTTATGAATTCTTAAAATTTTTTTTAAATTTACAATATAAAAAAAAAATGTTGGATAATCTTTCAAATTTCCTTCAAATCTTCAAAAAACTATATTTTAAAAAATTGTGTAGAAATCATTTTAGTTATTTAGTTAGTAATTTAATCATTTCTTTTGAGATGATTTAAAATCTTGTTCAACAGTCTCTTCAAATAAATTTTGCAATCTAAAGGATCAATATTTAGTATATTTTTTGTTTAATTATTTCTAGTTTTTTTTTTTAACTTCTAAATATCTTTTAAAATTATTTGAATTTTTTCTACAATTTTGTATTCTTGCAAAATTGAAAGTTTGCTTTAAAATTTTCGATATTCATTTTGAAACTTTGGGACATCATTTGAAATATTTTAAAATATTATCTTAACATTAATTTAGCAAAATAAAAAATCCATGAGAATTTAAAGTTTTATTTCAAAATCTGAAAAAATATACACTTTGTTTAAAGTCTCTCCACAAAAATGTTAAATGCTGCAAAATTTAAAAAAAAACTGTTTTAAAATTAAAATGTTCGCTTTTATCAATAAAGTTTAAGAGCACTCAGAAATAAATTATATCATCGACTCAAATTAAAACTTTCAATTTCCTAAATTGATGGTGCTGAAAATGATTAATATTCAAATATTTTATTTATATAAATATTTGATATAAAATAGTTTATATAAAATTTGTCTTTATATAAGAATAAGTAGAATTAAAAAAATAATTGGATAAAAAATGTAAAAAAAGGATTTTAATTTTATAACACGCGCGCGCGTCTATTTTGACCGGCACGAAATGCGATCAGTTTTTCGGCGGATGTCGTAATGTCACAATGGTAATAATTAAAACTGATATTAGGCTGCAATAAATTATACTTTAGACGAAAATGCCAAACATACCATGTCAATTGTGTCGAATCTACGACTATGAAAGGTATAAAAAGTTACTTTTTAATAGCTTACATCGTTTTCCAGCATCAATTCTGCAAACTGAACCCGGCATAACCTCAATTTTTTGACGAAGACAATGTTTTGATGATGATCACGTGGTCGGCACTCACGATGTAAACAGAAAACAATCGCGGAAAAAATCACTTAACCATGACATCGATTAGGGACACTAGTTTCGTAATTTTTTTACTGTTTTTTCGGTCCGATTATTTACATTTGTTTCAGTTTCGATCAAGTCACACGCCGGTTCTTGAACTTTTTGCAAGATAAACAAAATGGCGACATGTCCTTGGCGGGAGGAGGAAAGGTACAATTTCAAAAAAATAACCTTTTTGGAAAAATTGACGATGTATTTATTAGTTTTTGGTTTTAAAAAATATATTTAACATTAATTGGAGACTCGATTGGATTTCACACAGATTACAAAAGATTCGACAATAATTTCAAAAGGCTTCAGTAACATTTTAAATATTTCTAAGAAATTCACAAAGATTCCCGAAGATTTTAACGCATTCACAGATTAAAAAAGATTTTAAACATTTCAACGATATTCACGACGATTTTGAAAATTTCCCAAAGATTTTTAGAAAATTTCAGCAGATTTCCCAAATATTTTAATTATTATAAACAATTTCACTAGCTCCAAAATATTACAAAACATTTTCGAAGATTTCACAAAGATTTAATAAGATTTTACACATACTTCGGAAAATTTCGCATATATATTAGAAATAATTTTAAAATTACAAGATTTTATACATTCTAAAAGATTTCAGAAAATTTTACCAAAATTTAAGGATATTTCGCAAAATATTTCAGAAATATTTTTTAAATTAAAATAGATTTCTCAAAAATATTGCTGAAAGATCGCATAGAAATTCATAAAGATTTTAGAAGATTTCACAGATATTTTAAAAATTATAAAAGATTTTAGGGGTTCCAACAGATTTGGCAAACATATTAGAAATATTTTTTAAATTGCAAAAAATTTTGCAGGTTCTGGAAGATTATTTAACAAAAATTAATAAAAATTATTTAACAAAAATTTCAGCCGATTTTACCCAAATTTCATAAGATTTCGCAAATATTTCAGAAATATTTTTAAAATTTACGATAGGTTCCAAAAGATTTCAAATATTCCAAAAGTTTTAAAAAGATTTTATAATTATTTTAAAAATTACAAAAGATTTTACAGGTTCTAAAAGATTTCAAATATTTCAGAAGATTTCACAAAGGTTGTAGATAGTTTTCATAGAAATGCGTAAAAATTTAAAAATAGTTCACAATGATTTAAGAAAATTTATAAAATTTTCAAAAAGACTTTTAAAATTGCAAAAGATTTCACAGGTTCTAGAAGATTATAAAAAAATAAAATATTTCACAATGATTGCAGAAGGACTTCATAGAAGTTCATAAATATTTAAAACATTTTTAATTTTTAAGTAAACTTGTTAAATATTGACGTATAAATATCAATTAAATAATTAGTATTTGTAGAAAAAATTTGAGTAAATTTAAAAGATATTCAGAAGTTTTGAAAAGATTTAAAATTAATTAAAAGCTTGAAATGATTTCAAGCAATTGAAAAAAGTGTGTGGAAATCTCTTAAAATCTTTTTAATTTTTCTGTTACAATAATTTTTCGAAATTATAAATAATTTCGAATATTTCTAGGAATCTCAAGAAATTTTTTTATTATTTTGAAGCCTTTCACAATTCCTAAAAAGATTCTAAATTTTTGGTTTGAAATCTGCAAAAATCTTCATTTAAATTCGGCTGTTGAAAATTTTTGATAAAAAACATTTTTATTTATTAAGTATATAAATTTTTATTTACTTGATCTGTACTTTAAGTAATAAAAAGTGAACAAAAATAATTTGAATAATATATTCTTAATTAAAGGATTTTATTAAATTAAAAATATTGTTTCAGTCTGAAATATTCCATTTTTAACCCAGTGAATTTGAAAATTTTCATTAAAAAATCGTTAAAATGTCGAAAAATGCTTAATTTGTAAGTGGAATTTTCAAATTTTCATGTATAATTTATAATTGAACATTTGTAGAAAATTTTTTAGTAATTTTAAGAGATATTTAGGAATTTTAAAAAGATAAAAAATTATTATACAAATTTTAGAAATTTTTCTTCAAATCTTCTGGAATCTTTTTTGAAAATTTTGTTCAAATCTTTTAAAAACTTCTAATATCTCTTAAAATTACTCAAATTTTGCCTACAAATAATAAAAGTTCAATTATTATTTATGCATCCAAGTTGTAAAAAAATTTCTAAAATTTGCAGGATTTTCTGAAAATTGTAGAAAAGAATTTAATTCATTTTGAAAGATATTTAGAAGTTCTAAAAAAATTTCCAAAATAATTTTAAATTTAAAACAACTTCTAGATTTTTCAAGATTTCGAAATAAAATTTTAAAATTTTTGAAGGATGTTTAAACTATTACTTGGGATAGAAATAATTTTTAGCTTCTAATTTAAGAACTTTTAATTTGAAAAATTTAAAATTGTTTAATTGAAAAGTGTTAGTATCTTCCATTTTATTTTTGAAGAATTTATTTATTTCTTGACCGGGAAATTTACAAATTTTCAGAAGAAAAATCTTTCCAAGTTTGATTTCAATAGTTTAAAAAAAAAATAATTGCAGTGTTGAAGCCTTAAACAATTAAAAATTAAAAGCGTTTAAAGTTGAAATTTTTTGATAAAAACAGTTTTATTTTAGCAAATGTATATATTAATAAATAAATAAAAAAATAATGTTTATAGTGGATCTGTACTTTAAGTATTAAAAACTGAATAATAATTTATTTATTTAGCAATATTTAAATATTCTGTTAAAATAATTTTTCAACATGAAAAATCATTTTCAATTTTTGTAGGAAAATTCAGAAAATGTTTTTATTCTTTTGGAGTTTAAATTTAATTTGAAATTTTTAATTAAGAAAAAGGGTAGTTATTTAATATTTAGCAATATTTAAATGTTAATTTAAGACTAGTAGATTGAAGCGAAATATTTAAAAGTAAACAATTTGAAACTTAATTGTTTGATTGCTAAAATTTAGGAAAGCTTTAAAATTGTAACGTTAAAATTTGTATTGTTCTATTTAAAAAATGTTGCATTTGTAAGCGAAATTGTTGAATTCTAATTTATAAATAATAATTGAACATTTATTATTTGTAGAAAAAATTTGAGTAAATTTAAAAGATATTCAGAAGTTTTGAAAAGATTCAAAATTAATTAAAAATTTAAACTGATATCAAGTAATTTAAACGAAGTGTGGAAATTTTTGTCAGAATTTTCCTACAAATTCTGCAAATTAAAAAAAAAATCCTTAATATCTTCGGGAGTCTTTTTTTGACAATTTTCGAAATCTCTTAAAATATTTTTAAATATTTTGTTAAAATAATTTTTCAAAATGAAAAATCATTTTCAATTTTTGCATGAATATTCAGAAAATGTTTTTATTCTTTTGGAGCCTTTCACAATTCTTAAAAAGCTTCTAAATTTTTTGTTTTATTCATTTGAAATCATTTCAAGGTTTAAATTAATTTTCAATCTTTTTAAAACTTCTAAATATCTCTTACAATTACTCTAATTTTTTCTACAAATAATAAGGATTCAATTGTTATTTAAAAATTTAAATTTTCAGGAAATTTGTTTAAATTCGCAGGATTTTCTAAAAGTCGTAGGACAGATTCAATTAATTTTATAAGTTATTTAGATGTTCTGAAAAAATTTCAAAAATAATGTTAAATTTGAAAAAATTTAAAACAACTTTTCTAGATTTCTCAAGATGTTGAAAAAAATTTAAAGCTTTTCAAGGATGCTTTAACTATTTAAAATGAAAATAATTTCACTTTTAATTTAAGAACTTTTAAATTGGAAAGCTTTTAAAATTTTAAAGTTGCAATTTTTATTGTTCTATTTAAAAAATATTTAATTTTTAAGCAAAATTGTTGAATTTTGATGTATAAATAATAATTGAACACTTCTTATTTTTAGACAAAATTTGAGTAAATTTAAGAGATATTTAGAAGTTTTAAAAGGATTCAAAATTAATTAAAAATGTTAGTTGATATCAAGTAATTTAAACGAAGTGTGTGGAGATTTTTTTCAGAACTTTCAAAAATAATTTTAAATTTAAATAAGAAACTTCTAGAATTCTCAAGGTTTTGAAAAAAAAATTTAAAGCTTTTCAAGGATGCTTAAACTATTTAAAATGAAAATAATTTAACTTTTAAGTTGAAAAAAAATTTTAATTTAAATTAAAAATTTTTTTAATTTAACTTTTAAATTAATGTTTCTAGTGTAAAATAACTTAATAATTTACTTTACATTTTTTTAAGTTTATTGATTGATTCTTTAATTTATAGCATTGAAAATGTTAACGTGGATTCATATTTTTGGAATTAAAATCTAAGTATTTAAATCCTATAATGTATGAATGTTAAAATTTCTGAATTTTGCAGTTTAAATTCATTAAACTTAAATTATTCAGTTGAAAAGTGTTAATACCTTCCAGATTATACGTGTAAATTATTGAGCAATTGAAAACAGCATTTTTGAATTCAAAAAATTTTAAACTTCAATTTAAACAATTGAAAATTCGTATAACTATTAACTATTTTCTTGAGAATTCTTTTTCTTTTGTCAAAAATCAGTTTTTTTTTCAAATCTTTTTTTTTATAGAAAATTAATCTTCTTGTTTGAAAATTCATCTTTTCGTTAAATATTCAAGTATTCCAGTAAACTATTCATAATTTTATCTGGAAATTAATTTTTTTTTGTAAATAAAACTATTTAGTTGAAAATGAAATTCATTTGTTAATAATTTATGTTTTTGGTTTAAAATGTTTCTATTGCAATTCAAGATTGCTCATTTTAATTGAAAATTCATCATTTTGGTTGAAAATTTGTTGTTCATTTTTGTGGAAAATTAATTATTTTATCTGAAAATTTAAGTATTCCAACTTAAAAACTTGAATTTAAAAAATTTTAAATTCAAGAGTTGCGCTTTGAATTCTTGAATTTATTTATATTTTTTTACTTGCAGTTTTAATGTTTAGAATAGATTTCAATTTTATTGACCCGGAAAAATAATTTGCGAACCCGAAAATGACCGTGAATTTTTGTCTTCGACTAAATAGGTCACCCTGATTAATTATTATTATTATTTTTTTTTTTTTGAAATAATGAATTTATTTGTAGTGAAACGTGTCGAATTAAGGCAATCAGGGCCTTTATGGATCGTAGAAAGAGTGGGACCGATCCTGGATGTTTGCTAATGACGAGTCCGGATAAAGAGTTCCATTTTAAGACATACGTGAAGAAAAACAATGAGAACAACAAGGTCAATGACGACAACAACTTTATTCCTGGGGTGCCACACATTCCACCCTCTGAACTTTTCGAGATCGGCTGGGTAGCGGGCACAGAGGATCGCTACCTGGAGTACATCTACGCCGAATGGGACAATACTAAAGTTTCCGTAAAAAAGCACACGCATCCAGACTGCGAAAATGCGATCAAAGCTGATCTCGCAGTTCTCACGTTAGTATTTATTTATCAATAATAAATAAATAAATAATCAGAAAATTTCTATTTATTATTATTTACTATTCAATATTAATTCTGTGCCTATTTCTGAATTGTTTTTTAATAATTTTCAAATATTTCAGGGTATTTTTAAAGATTCCGAGACATTTTTAATAAATTTCAATAATCTTAAGGGATTGCCAAGAATTTAAAGTATTTTAGGCAATTTTGAAAGATTCCAAAGATTTTTTTTTACTAGTTCGAATTTCGGAAGATATGGAACGATTTTACAGGAAAATAATTTTTTTTAAATATATATATTTCTAAAGAAAAAATCGAATTTTTAATTCTAAAAAAATAATAAAATTAAATCAGTGATGAACTGAATTTTGTAAAGTTTGTTTGGAAATG
>NC_046659.1:141282328-141308155 GCF_010883055.1 Belonocnema kinseyi | reverse complement strand
ATCAAAATATTATAACTGATGTGAAATAAGAAACATGATTTTTTATGAAAAATGTTAAAGTTCACAAAATTTTTTTTTATTAGTTCGAATTTCGGAAGATATCGAACGATTTTACAGGAAAATAATTTTTAAAAAATATATATATTTCTAAAGAAAAAATCGAATTTTTAATTCTAAAAAAATAATAAAATTAAATCAGTGATGAACTGAATTTTGTAAAGTTTGTTTGGAAATGTTATGCTGGTATTTTGTTAAAAGATCGTATTTTTGGTAGAAAAGTAATCTTGATATTTGAAAATAAAACTGTTTAGTTTGAAAGTTGAACCTTTTTGTTGAAAATGTATCTATTTCAGTTGAGGATTCATCATTTTAGTTGAAAATTCATCACTGGTTAAATTTTTTTTCGCTTGTATTAAGAAATTTTTAGCCTTTACAGACTGTTATCAATACAGCCGAAATTTTAAGAATCAAAATATTATAACTGATTTGAAATAAGAAACATGATTTTTTATGAAAAATGTTAAAGTTCACAAAAAACCTTAATTTTACCCGAAGTTTTTTGCAATTTAATTTTTTCTGACCTTCGAATCTTGCCAATTTTTGAAAAATTGATTGAATTTTAATAAATGACCGCTTATTTTTTTCAGGAAAACATTCTCTACAACTATACTTTTTTCAATTTTTAAAATAAGTACACCATCTTGAAATATAATTACTTTTTTCAAGATTTTTTTCTTATTCCTTTCCATCCAAATTAGATCTGGAGATTGATTTTTTGTCCAGGATTTTCTAGATTTTACATTGCCAAGGTGAAACTTTATTTCAGTTTCTCTTGAGTTTTCAATTAAAATATACAAATTTTTAACGAAATAGGTATATTTTTAACCAAAAAGTATCGGTTTTCAACAAAAATGGAATATTTAAATTTTTATTTCCAAACAATAAGATTAATTGTCTACTGAAAAAAAGGCTTTCAACTAAATATATGAATTATCAACCAGATAATTGAATTTTCTACTAAAAAAGGCCAAATTTTTCAATTCGTCTTTTCTGATTTTAAAAAACAGCTCGTTTGGTAGATATTTCATTTCATTTTTTTTGGTAGAAAACTAATCTTCTTTGTTTGAAAATTCTTATTTTCGGATTAAAAATAATTAATTGTGTTACAGAAAATTCGTATATTGTCTTAAATATTCAACAATTTGAATAAACTTTTTAGAAATTCGTCTTTTTTGGTTAAAATGCCAACTATTATATTTTTTGTTAAAAATACAAATTTTCACATTGAAAATTCAACTCTCTTCTAAAAAATTCCTAATGGTTTCCTTGAAAGTTCAATTATTTCGTCTATTTTTTAACTCTTTTTGCTTGAAGTTTAATCTTTTTTTTTAAATGTAATCAATTTAATGAAAATTCATATTTGAAAGTTGAAAATTTACCTGTTTGGTTAAAATTTCAACTATTTTTTTTAAATTGATCTTTTTTGGCCGAAAAAATTTTGTCATTTTGGATTAGAAATTCAATTTTTTTCGCACAAACTTATTTTTTATTTAAAAATTCATGTTTTGATCTGGAAAACACAACTGGAATCTTTTTTAGATAGAAATTTAACTATTTTTTTTTTTAAATTTGTTTTTTGGAAATTCAATTTTATTCGTAGAAACATATTTCTTGTTTAGACCTTCATATTTTTATCGTAAAAATTCAACTGATTTTTTTTTTATAGAAAATTCAATTCTTTTTTTGAAAATGTATCTTTTTTATTTTAAAATTGCTCAAGTAGAAATTTCACTATTTTTAAATGATTTTTTTGGATTGATAATTGATATTTTATAAATTTATCAAATGATTAATTTTTTACCAAAAAATTTTTATCGAATAGTTGAATCATTAACTAAAAAATATGAGTTTTCTACCAAAAATAGAATAGTTAAATTTTAAGTTTTTATACTGAATATGTAAATTACTATTGAAATGGAATATTCCATCATTTTAATTAAAAATTCATCTCTTTGGCTGAATATTAATTTTCTTAACTGAAAATTTTATTCAATTTTTTGGGAAAAATTTATCTGTTTTTTTTTTCGCTCAAAATTATAATATTCATAAATTTATTTTAAAATTGATCTTTTTGTCAAAGTTTCATTTGAATATTCTTCATTTTAATTGAATTCTTTTTGTTTCAAATTTACCATTTTTTTAAAACTGAAAATGTATTTATTCTAATTGAATATTCTATAATTTTATTTTAATTCATCATTTTGGTGAAAAATTCAATAATTACAGTTTCGCAATTTTAGTTGAAAATGCATGCTTCGTGTTTAAAATTGAAATATTTTGTTAAAAATTCTTTTTCTTTTATCAAAAATCAATTTTTTTAAACTGAAAATTTAACTACTTTATTTATAATAGTTTAAAAATTGATCTTTTTGTTAAATATTCAAGTATTCCAGTTAGCTATTCATAATTTTATTTTGAAATTAATCTTTTTGGTTGTAAATAAAACTACTTGGTTGAAAATGAAATTCATTTGTTAATAATTTATGTTTTTGGTTAAAAATGTTTCTATTGCAATTGAAGATTTATAATTTTAATTGAAAATTCATCATTTTGGTTGAAAATTTGTTGTTTATTTTTGTAGAAAATTTAAGCATTCCATTTTTGCTTGAAAATTGATCTTTCTTGGATGAAACTCTTTTATTTTCTACTTTAGAGACAAGTGTAAAAATTTAATTTTTATGTTTTGAGTATTTCAAATTAGAAAATTTTTTATGAAAAATATTAAAATTCATAGCAACAAAAAAGTCATTAATTTTATCCATTTTAGCCAATTTTTTTAATAACTAAATAATCTTAAAATATAATTATTTGTTTCAAAAATGTTTTCTTATTTCTATCTATCCAAATTAGATCAGGAGATTTAGTTTTGGACCAGAATTTTCTAGATTTTACATTCCCAAGGTGAAACTTTCAGTTTCTCTTGAGTTTTCAACTAAAAAATACAAATTTTTAACGAAATAGGTAAATTTTTAACCAAAAAGTATCAGTTATCAACAAAAATGGAATATTTAAATTTTTAGTTAAAATAATTAATTAAAAAAAAAAACAGAATTCAATCAAAGTGATGAATTTTCAACAATGAATTTAACTTTCAACCATATAGATTTATTTGCAAAGAATATTTGCAGGTTAAAAGTTCACTGTTTTACAGAAAATTGGTCTATTGTCTTGAATATTCAACAATTTGAATAACATTTTTTTATTTCTCGACTGAAAAATCAACAATTTGGTTAAAAATTCATTTTTCGTCATTGCAAAATTCATCATTTTAATTAAAAATTGATCTCTTTGAATGAAAACTTAACTGTCCTGTTTTCAAATTCATCTATTTTCATAGACATTTTATTTTTTCTGCTTCATATATCTATTATGATATTTTTTGTTAAAAATTCATATTTTCGGGTTGATAATTCAACTCTCTTTTAAGAAATTCTTTTTTTTTCTTTGCTTGAAAGTTTATTTGGTCTAATTGTCAAATCTTTTTGGTTGAAGTTCAATCTTTTTGTTTATTAAAAATTTAATCAATTGATTGACAATTCATATTTGAAAGTTGAAAATTTACCTATTTGTTTAAAAGTTTAACTATTTTTTTTAAATTCATCTTTTTTGGTTGAAAAAATTTATCTTTTTAGATTAGAAATTTAATTTTTTTGCCCACAAACTTATGCATTGTTAAAAAATTCATGTTTCGATCTTGAAAAGTCAACTGGAATTTTTTTTTAGATAGAAATTCAACTATTTTTTGTTGTTGAAAATTTGTTTTTTGAAAATTCAATTTTTTTTCTTAGAAACTTATTTCTTATTTACACCTTCATATTTTGATCGTAAAAAGTCAACTAAAATCTTTTTTGATAGAAAATTCAATTCTTTTTTTGAAAATTAATCTTTTTAATTTAAAAATTCCTTAAGTCGAAATTTAATTGTTTTTCACATGAATTTTTAACGAAATAATTGAGTTTGCAACTAAGAAAGATAAATTTTTAACCAAATAGTTGAATCTTTAACTAAAAGAAGGTCCGTTTTCAACCAAAAATAGAATAGTTAAATTTTCAAATATTTTTTTAACAAACGCGTAACTTTCAACCAAGCAGTTTTATTTTCAAGCAAGAAGATTAATTTTCAACTGAAATGATGAATTCTCAACTAAAATTATAAATCTTTAAGAGGAACTGTTGAATTTTTAACCAAAGAATGTATTTTCAGCTAAAATGATTCATTTTTTACCAAAAAAGAAGATTTTTCCACAAAATAAATAAATTTTAAATAAAAAAAATGAGTTTTCAACTAAAAAATAATAATTTTTTAATCAAATAGTTGAATCTTTGACTCGAAAATATCAGTTTTCTACCAACAATAGAATAGTTAAATTTTCATTTGAAATATTTAACTTTGTAACAAAAAATTAATACATTTTTAACAAAATTGAATGATTAATTTAAAACTAAAATTATGATTAATTAACTGGCATAGATTAATTTTGTACTAAAAAGAATAATTTTTTTTATAAAAAAAAGACTTGATTGAAAATTTTACTATTGTGTTGAAAAGGATTTTTTTTAATGAACATTTATTATTTCCAATTTTTATTGAAAATTGATCTTGGTTGAAAACTCATCTTTTCGATTTTGAAATTCAACTCTTGTGGTAGAAATTTCGACCTCTTTGGTTGAAATATCAACTATTACATTTTTTGTTAAAAGTATCCATTTTCGCGTTGAAAATTCAACTCTACCAAAAAAATCTTTTTTTTTTCTTTGAAAATTCAACTATTTGGTGCAGCTTTTTTGGTTGAAATTTAATTTTTTGATAAAAAATGTAATCATTTGATTAAAAAATCGTCATTGAAGGTTGAAAATTTACCTACTTGGTTAAAAATCCAACTATTTTATTGAAAATTTAACTATTTTGTAGAAAATTTAACTTTTTCGTTAAAAAGTCATCTTTTTTGGTCGAAAATTCAATTCTTTTGTTTTAAAATTGGTCCTTTTGGATTGATAATTCATTTTATTTTCCTAAATTGTGATTTTTATAAATTATTATATCATTTAGTTTAGAATGCTTGATTCGAAAATCTTTCACTTCAAAAATTTTCCATTTTTAATTTTTAAGCATATATTTTAATTTAATGGATTTTAAAATGCAGTTGTAAAGGTTAAAAAAAATTAAAAATTATAAGTTTTTGAAATCGAAGATTTTTTAATAAACAACAGGCTGGTCAATTTTGACGCACAAATAACAATTGAACACTTATTATTTTTAGAAAAAATTTGAGTAATTTGAAGAGATATTTAGAAGTTTTGAAAATATACCAAATTAATTAAAAACTTGGAATTATTTAAAGTAATTTAAACGAAGTGTTTTAACATTTTTTTCAGAACTTCTAAATATATTTTAAAATTAATCGAAATTTTCCTACAATTTTCTAAAAACCAGCAAATTAAATAAAATCCTTAAAAATCTTCCATGTTTTTCTTGGATCATTTTTTTAAATTTCGTAAAATCTTCTTGAACTTTCGGTTACAATAATTATTCAAAGTGAAAAATCATTTTCAATTTTCCTAAGAGTCTTAAGAAAATTTTTATTCTTTTGTATTTTTTCACAATTCTTAAAAAAATTCTTAATTTTTTGTTTGAAATCTGCAAAAATCTTAATTTTATTTTAAATTCGGCTGTAAGTATTTCAAATTATTTCAAGTACTAAATTTAATTCGAATCTTTTTAAAACCTCTATCTCTTAATATTACTCTAATATTTTTGCAAATAATAAGTGTTCTATTTTTATTTATAAATTCAATTTTTTTGTATAATTTGCAGGACTTTCTAAAAGTTATAAAAAAATCAATTCATTTTAAAATATATTTAAAAATTCTGACAAAAAATTCAAGAACGATTTTGAATTTGGAAAAGTTTTAAACCACTTCTAGATATTTCAAGATTTTGAAATAAAATTTAAAAGGTTTTGAAGGACCCACCCTGATATTAGAAAATTATTTTCTCTTATTGAAATAAATAAAAATGTAATTTTTAAATTTTAATCTTCAATTGTCTCATTTCGTTTATAAAAGATTCTATGTCGAGAATATTGCAAGATTAAAATGAATCTGAAGAAATTATCCCCAAAAAGTTGCCTATTTTATAAAAAAAAAAATATCGTTTTATTTATTATTTTTCAGGGAAATCCGTCATCCAAACATTATTCTCCTGATAGCAACTTCCCAGATAAAAGATCATGGTATCATATCAATTTTCGAGTTTCTAAATTGCACTCTCTACAGTTATATCCACGAGAAGGGCGAGCGTATTTCCGTCCAGGAAGTCTCTAGATGTGCCAGAAAACTCGCCGAGGCCCTAGGATTCGCTCACATGCGCGGATTCATTCATGGGGCAATTAGTTCTCACTGCGTTTTTCTGGCATCAGGAGTCATCAAGTTGGGAGGATGGGAACTAGCCACCCAAAAAGATGAGGTGAGATCAAAAAAACTTTCATTTTGGGCAAAAAAAAAATTAATTTTCAACACGATCATTCAATTTTCAATCAAGAGATTAATTTTTAACTAAAATTGTGAATTTAGCAATAATGTTAAATTAATTTTTCACCAAATAGTTAATTTTTCAGTCGAGAAAGTAAAAAAGTTTAGGAAAATTGTTGGATATTTAAGACAATATACGAATTTTCAGATAAACAGTCCATTTTTATTCTGAAAATGTGAATTTCAAACAAAGAAGAATATTTTTTTTTACCAAAAAAAAAATGAAATTTCTACCAAAAGAGCTAAATTTTAAAACCAGAAAAAACTAATTGAAAATTTTTGCTTTTTTTTAATAAAAAATTCAACTATTTGGTTGATAATTCATATATTTTGGTGAAAAATCATATTTTTTGTAGAAAATTGATTTTGTGGTTTAAAAATAAAACTATTTGGTTGAAATTAAAAATCTGTTGTAAAAAATTCATGTTTTTGGAATAAAATTCATCTATTCCAGTTAAAGAATCTTTATTTTAGTTGAAAATAAATCCAGTTTGGTTGAAATTTTGTTGCAAAATTAATTATTGTAACTCAAAAATTAAAATTCCATTTTTGGTTGAAAAAATATATTTTTTATTTGAAAATTCAACGATTTGGTGGAAACAAGTCGTCTTTTTTGGCAGAAAATTAATCCTGTTTCAAAATAAAAAATTGCTTAGTTGATTTGAATTTTAATTTTGTTAGAAAATTTATCTTTGGTATAAAATTTATCTCTTTGGTGTAAAACTATTCAAATTAAAAATTCATCATTTTCGTTGAAAATCCATTATTTTTTTTACAAGATTATTTATTTTTTGTTGAAAAAGTAAATAGTTTAACTGAACATTTAACCATTTCATTTTTAGCTGAAAATTCATCCAGTTTTGTTGGATTTTTTTTGCAAAATTAATTATTTTAACTCAAAGATTAAAATTCCATTTTTGGTTCAAAAATATATTTTTTATTTGAAAATTCAACTATTTAGTTGAAACAAGTCGTTTTTTTTGCAGAAAGTTAATCCTGTTTGAAAATAAAAAACTGCCTGTTTGATTTTAATTTTTTTTTAAATTTATCTTTTTGGTATAAAAGTTATCTTTTTAGTGTAAAACTATTACAAATTAAAGATTCAACATTTTCGTTGAAAATCCATTATTTTGGTTACAAGTTTATTTATTTTTCGTTGGAAAAGTAAATATTTGAACTGAAGATTTAACTATTCCATTTTTTGTTGAAAATTCATATTTTTAGTTAAAATTTAATCAAAATTGTCTTGAAAATTGATATTTTTTCGTAAAAAATTAAACTATTTGGTTGATAATTCACATATTTTGTTGAAAAATCATTTTTTTGACAGAAAATTGATTTTGTTGTTTGAAAATAAAACTACTTTGTTGAAAGTTAAACTCATTTGTAGATAATTCATCATTTTTGATGAATTTTTGTTTGCAAAATTAAACATTCTAACGGAAAATTTAATTATTCCAGGTTTTTTTTTAAATAGATCTTTTTTAGTTTTGTTATCTGTTTTTTTTTACCTGTAAAAAACTTCATCTTTTCGGTATAAAACTAATCTATTCCTGTTCAGAATTAATGATTTAATTTGAAAATTTACTTATTTCTTGTTGGAAAATTAAATATTTTAACTGAAAAATTCAACTATTTGGTAAAAAATTAATTTTTTTTAGTTGAAAACACAACTATTTCATTAAAAATTCATGTATTTTGTTAAAGAATCTTATTTTTTGGTAGAAAATTAATTTTTTTGCCATAAAAGTTCAAGATATTTAATTTTAGTTGAAATATCAGCATTTTTGTTGAATTTTTGTTTGTTTGCAATTCAATTATTTTAACTGAAAATTTAACTATTTCATTATTGGTAGAAAACTGATATTTTTTAATTATAAATGTAACTATTTGTTGAAAATTTGTTTCTTTTAGTTCAAAATTCAACTAATTAGTTAAAAATCGTCTTTTTTAGTTGAAAACTCAAATATTTCATTTAAAAAATGCATGCTTTTTGTGTAAAAAATCGTATTTTTGGTAGAAAATTAATTTATTTTGAAAATAATACTACTTGGTTGAAAGTTGAACACCATTTGTTGAAAATTTATCTATTCCAAAGTCAGATATATGAAAAAATAGTTTTTATATGATTTTAAGAATTAAAATAAACTGATGTCATTTCAAATAAAAAATATTTTTTCTGGAAAAAGTTAAAATTCACAACGACAAAAAAAAACATTAATTTTACCCGAAGTTTTTTGCAATTAATTTTTTTTTCAATAACTATATTTTAAGATCATTTATATAAAATATATATTATAAAATAAATTTATAAACAACATATGTTTATAAACAACCAATTTTATTTACAGCCGAAAAGATTAATTTCGAAATAAAATTATGAATAGCTAACTGGAATACTTGAATATTTAACAAAAAGGTAAATTTTTATCCTATTATAAATAAAGTAATTAAATTTTTAGTTAAAAAAAATTGATTTTTGATAAAAGAAAAAGAATTTTTAACAAAATATTTAAATTTTAAACACAATCATGCATTTTCAACAAAAATTGCGAAACTGTAATTATTGAATTTTTCACCAAAATGATGAATTAAAATAAAATTATAGAATATTCAATTAGCATAGTAACATTTTCAGTTTTAAAAAATTGTATTTTTGAAACAAAAATCATTCAACTAAAATGAGGAATCTTCGACTGAAATAGTGAAATTTTTGACAAAAAGATCAATTTTAAAATAAATTTATGAATATTATAATTTTTAACGAAAAAAAAAAACAGATAAATTTTTTCAAAAAAATTAAATAGTAAAATTTTCAGTTAAGAAAACTAATGTTTGGTAAAAAATGAATCATTTTAGCCGAAAATGCATTCATTGGTTAAAAATTCAACAGTTCCTGTTAAAGATTCATAATTTTAGTTGAGAGTTCATCATTTCAGTTGAAAATTAATCTTGTTGCTTGAAAATAAAACTGCTTGGTTGAAAGTTACGCGTTTGTTAAAAAATCACTTGAAAATTTAACTATTCTATTTTTGGTTGAAAACGGACCTTCTTTTAGTTAAAGATTCAACTATTTGGTAAAAAATTTATCTTTCTTAGTTGCAAACTTAATTATTTCGTTAAAAATTCCTGTGAAAAACAATTAAATTTCGACTTAAGAAATTTTTAAATTAAAAAGATTAATTTTCAAAAAAAGAATTGAATTTTCTATCAAAAAAGATTTCAGTTGACTTTTTACGATCAAAATATGAAGGTGTAAACAAGAAATAAGTTTCTAAGAAAAAAATTGAATTTTCAAAAAACAAATTTTCAACAACAAAAAATAGTTGAATTTCTATCTAAAAAAAATTCCAGTTGACTTTTCAAGATCGAAACATGAATTTTTTAACAATAAATAAGTTTGCGCGAAAAAAATTGAATTTCTAATCCAAAAAGATACATTTTTTCAACCAAAAAAGATGAATTTAAAAAAAATAGTTGAACTTTTAAACAAATGGGTAAATTTTCAACTTTCAAATATGAATTGTCAATCAATTGATTAAATTTTTAATGAACAAAAAGATTGAACTTCAACCAAAAAGATTTGAAAATTAGACCAAATAAACTTTCAAGCAAAGAAAAAAAAAAGAATTTCTTAAAAGAGAGTTGAATTATCAACCCGAAAATATGAATTTTTAACAAAAAATATCATAATAGATATATGAACCAGAAAAAATAAAATGTCTATGAAAATAGATGAATTTGAAAACAGGACAGTTAAGTTTTCATTCAAAGAGATCAATTTTTAATTAAAATGATGAATTTTGCAATAACGAAAAATGAATTTTTAACCAAATTGTTGATTTTTCAGTCGAGAAATAAAAAAAGTTTATTCAAATTGTTCAATATTTAAGACAATATACGAATTTTCTGTAACTCAGTAAATTATTTTTAACAAGAAAATAAGAATTTTCAAACAAAGATTAGTTTTCTACAAAAAAAAAAACATGAAATGAAGTATCTACCAAAAGAGCTGTTTTTTAAAACCAGAAAAGACGAATTGTAAAATTTAGCCTTTTTTAAAAGAAAATTCAACTATTTGGTTGATAATTCATTTACTTTTTTGAAAAACTATTTTTTTGGACAATAATTAATCTTATTGTTTGAAAATAAATCTATTTGTTTGAAAGAAAAACTCATTTGTTGAAGATTCATCACTTTGATTGAATTATTTTTTTTTTTAATTAATTATTTCAACTAAAAAATTAAATATTCCATTTTTGTTGTAAACCGATACTTTTTGGTTAAAAATTTACCTATTTCGTTATAAATTTGTATATTTTAGTTGAAAACTTAAAAGAAACTGAAATAAAGTTTCACCTTTGCAATTTAAAATTGAGAAAATCCTGGTCCAAAAACCAATCTCGAAATCTAATTTGGATGGAAAGAAATAAGAAAAAAATTTTGAAAAAAATTATTATATTTCAAGATGGTGTACTTATTTTAAAAATTAGAAACAGTAGAGTTGTAGAGAATGTTTTCCTGAAAAAATAAGCGGTCATTTATTAAAATTGAATCAATTCTTAAAAATTGGCAAGATTCGAAGGTCAGAAAAAATTAAATTACAAAAAACTTCGGGTAAAATTAAGGTTTTTTTGTGAACTTTAACATTTTTCATAAAAAATCATGTTTCTTATTTGAAATCAGTTATAATATTTTGATACTAAAAACTTTCGGCTGTATTGATAACAGTCTTCAAAGCCTAAAAATGTCTTAATAGAAGCGAAAAAAAATTTAACAAGTGATGAATTTTCAAAGAAAATGATGAATCCTCAACTGAAATAGATACATTTTCAACAAAAAGGTTCAACTTTCAACCAAATAGTTTTATTTTCAAATAGCAAGATTACTTTTCTACCAAAAATATGATTTTTTTAAACAAAATACATGCATTTTTTATGAAATAGTTGAGCTTTCAACTAAAAAGACAAATTTGTAACTAAAAGAGACAATTTGTCAACAAATAGTTACATTTTAAACTAAAAAATATATGTTTTTCTACCAAAAATGGAATATTTCAATTTTCAGTTAATAAAATTCAACAAAATTAAGGATATTTCAACAAAAATGATAAATTTTTAACAGAAATAGATGAGTTTTTATACCAAGAAGATGAATTTTCTACAAAAGAGTTTAAATTACATCCAATTAGTTTTAATTTCAAACAACCAGATTAATTTTCTACCAAAAATACGATTTTTCAACAAAATAGATGAATTCTGAACCAAATACTTGAATTTTAACACACACAAAAATGAATTTTTAACTTAAAATAATATAGTTAAATTTTCCGTTAAAAAAATAAAATTTTCAACTAAAGATTAAATTTCTACGGAAAAAAAAAACAATTTTTTACGGAAAAGTTTAGTTTGCATCTAAAATGTACAAATTTTCAACTAAATAGATAAATTTTTCAGTTGAAATATTTAATTTTCCAACAAGAAATACATACATTTTCAACCAGGAAGATGAATTTTCAACTAAAATGATGAATCTTTAACTAGAATTGATGAGTTTTCAACAAAATACTTAAATTTTTAATTAAATACAATTTCTAACTAAAAAAATTAGTTTTCTACTAAAAATGGAATAGTTAAATTTTCAGTTAAAATATTTCATTTTTCTATATATTATTTGTTGGGAGGGTGGGAACTAGCCATCCAAAAAGATGAGAAGAAATAACAAAAATTTCATTTTAATTTTTACAAATATCATTAATTTTCAACACAACAGTTAAATTTTCAATCAAGGGATGAATTTTTAACTAAAATTATGAATTCTGCAATAACGAAAAATAAATTTTTAACCAAATAGTTGATTTTTCAGTCGAGAAAGTAAAAGAGTTTATTTAAATTGTTGAATATTTAAGACAATATACGAATTTTCTGTAAAACATTTAATTATTAACAATTCCAGGTTTTTTCCAGATATAATTTTTCATAGTATTTTATTTTATTATATTTAAAATTCAGCGCATATTTAGATTAAATTAATTCCGGTACTAAATAGTTAAATGTCGACTAAAAAAGTTCAATTTTCAACTAAATAGTTGTATTTCTAACTAAAAAAGATCAGTTTAAAAACTAAAATGAAATAGTTAAATTCTCCGTTACAGCAGTTACATTTTAAATCAAAAAGATAAATTCTCTGTCAAAGCTACGATTTTTTAACTCAATACATGCATTTTTAACGAAATAGTTGAATTTTGCTCTAAAAATAATAAAATTTTCAATAAGATAATTAAATTTTAACAAAATAAAAGCGATTTTTCAATTAAATATTTCAATTTTCAATCAGTGATGAATTTTCAACTAAAATGAGAACTAATACTTGAATTTTGAACTAAAACATCAATTTGCGAGTAGCAATAAAATAGTTAACTTTTTAGATAAGAAAAAATTAATTTTCAGCAAAAAAAGCGAATTTCGAACAAAATAGTTTAATCTTCAATAAAATTGACGAATTTCCAATTAATATTAGAAATCTTTAACTAATATAGTTGAATTTTCAATCGAAGTGATAAATTTTGAACTAAATTATCAATTTTCGATCAACAATGTAATAGTTAAATTTTCAGATATGAAAAAATTAATTTTTTAAGAAGAAAAAACGAATTTTTAGCAAAATAGTTTAATTTTCAATCAAAATGATGAATTTTCAACCAAAAATATAAATTTTTTGACAGGAAGATTAACTTCTACCAAACAATACGAATTTTTAAGTAACAGAGACAAATTGCCAATTAAATAAATATATAAATATATAATAATAGAATATTCAATTGGAATAGTTACATTTTCAGTAAACACAAAATAAAATTAATAAAAACCAAAACAATGTTTTTAATTATAGGTACATTTTTGAACAAAGTGATGAATTTTCGACTAAAATGATCAATCTTCAACTATAAAAGTGGAATTTTTAACAAAAAAGATCAATTTTTCAAATCAGAAGATTAATTTTTTACTTAAAAAGGACGATTTATCAACAAAATATATGATTTTTAAACAATAGTTACATTTTTTAATAAAAAAAGACAACATTTCAGCTAAGAAGGGCAAATCTTCAAACGAATAGATGGATTTTGAACTAGAAAAGATTTAGTTTCAATTAAAAATGTAATAGTGAAATTTCAATCGAAAAATATAAATTTTCAAATGAAATGTTAAATCTTCAACTGGAATAATTGATTTTTTAACCGAAAAGATGAATTTTCAACCAAAAGGATTAATTTATACTAAAAAAGATGAATTGCCAACAAAATACATAAATTTTCAACTACAAAAGATAAAATAAAAACCAAAAATTATATAGCTAGATTTTAGTTACAAAAATTAATATACAACCAACGAGATGAAAGCTTTTTCAAGAGAAAAAATTAATTTTCATCTAAGAAAAAAACGAATTTTCAACAAACTATATCAGTTTGCAACCAAAGAGATAAATTTTCATTTAACATGAAGTTTAAATAAAAATAATTTTTACCAAAAGATTTGAGCATTTAACCTATTAATTAAATGTTCATTAAAAAAAGGATCCTTTACAAAAAAAAAAAAAATTTCAACATGAGTTGCCTTATTAACTAAAAAATATTTTTCTGCCGATAAGAGAGAGAAAATATTGCAAAAGAACTGGTAAATTTCCAAAAAAATACATGCAGTTTCAACGAGATATTTGAATTTTTAACTAAAAACGATCAATTTTTAACCAAAAATAGAAGTTTAATTTTCAGGTTTGAAACAAAAAATCAATTTAAAAAAAAAAACTTTCAACAAAATAGTTAAATACCGTAATAGAAAGAAGCTATGTTTACAAATAAAGCATCAATTTCATTTTATTTCATATTGATATTTAAAGAGAAATTAAAGACGCTCGCGAAAAATTCCCTGACTAACAAAAAAAAATTCCCTCACATTTTCAGGTTTTTCTAGGTATATAGAAATGAAAATTAGTTAGTAATTAATAATTAAATTAATGAAAATATTTTTTTGTTTAAAAATTTACCTACTTCGGTAAAAATTTGTATTTTTTAGTTGAAAACTCAAGAGAAACTGAAAGATAATTTAACCTTGGGAATGTAAAATCTATAAAATTCTGGTCTAAAACTCAATCACCAGATCTAATTTGGGAAAGAAATGGAATTCGTTTTTGTGGTTTTTTGCTCTTGACCGCAAATGACCTGCCGTGACTACTGATTCAGAGAGAAAGCTGATCAGTGTCATAGGTTGTAAACGAAATGATTTTTGATCAGGGAAAGTCGCTTTATTTACGATTTTAAATTAATATATTGAAAAATTAATTTTTGTATTTTTATTTATAAAGCTTAAAATCTAAAATTATAAATCCGCCTTCGGGAAAATTAAGATTTCAACAAATTTCCGGATTTTGAAGATTTCAAAATGTTTCAATGGATTTCTAAAATTTTCGCGAATTAAAAGGATTTCAAGGGATTTAGAAGAATTTTGCAGATTTAAGAGATTTCAGGAAGTTTCATATGATTTTAAAGTTTAAAAGATTTTTGAACAAAATTTAAGTGGAATTGGGAATGGTGCTCTACCATTTCGCCACCTGGTGCCCAAAACTGGAACTAGAAAGAGTAGGTACAATTTTAAAGATGTACATTAATTGTTGTATAAAAGTGTTTTTACGATAGTTTTGTGAAGTATAAAATAAGGATTAAATACTGAAAACAAATCTTCATAAAAAAATAGTTTTAGATAGAATTTCCATATTATATAGTGAAAAAATACATTTTTGTCAAATAGTTTTCAAACAAAAAAAATATTTTACTGACTTAGGGTGGCCGTTTTGATCCAAGAAAAAAATTCCCTATAATTTTTCGGTTCGAAAACATTTTTCATGGTCAATGAAATTAAATTTTTTTAAAAATATATCATTCACAGCAATTTTAAGCCAGAAACATTAAAAATTGTACGATTACATTTTTTATAAACTTTATTCTCTTCTCTTTTTTCATTTTTTCTAAATATTAAGTAATTCTTATTTTTCCTAATTAAACAATTTCAAATTGAATGGTTTAAAACAAAATGGTTTAACGATTTTAATTGAATAAATAAGATTTCAGGAAGTTTTCACAAATATTTCTAAGAATTCATAAGGATTTCAGAAGATTTCAAGATTTTCAAAATTTTTAAAAAGGGTATATTACACCAGATTTCAAAAAGTTAACAAAATTTCAAAAGGTTTCAATCAATTTTAGATTTCATAAAATTGCAATGATTTTAAACGAACACAAGAGATTTTACAAATAAGATTAAAGAAAGATTTCAAAAATATTTCAAAACAGTTCACAAATATTTGCAGGATTTCAAATATTCTACCAAAATGTTTAGATTTCAAAGATTTCCTAAAAATCTCATAAAAAGTTTAAATTGAAAGATTTCGAAAAGTTAATTAGATGTCAAAGATTTCAAAATATTTAAAAAATTTCAAACGATTTCAATTTTTTTTTTAGAAGATTTCAAAAGATTTCACAAGTATTTAAAAGATTTTACAAATATTTTAAACATTTGACAAAGATTTGAAAACTTTCAGAATGTCTCAAAGGTTTTAAAAAGGTTGTAGTAAATAAGATTTCTAAGATTTCAGAACATTTCAAAGATGTGCAATGATTTTTTTTTTATTTCAAAAGATTTCACTAATATTTCAAATATTTTAATAATTTCAAACAAATAAAAAATATTTCAAAAATATTTTGAAAAATCCAAAACTATTTCAAAGATTTCACAAATATTTCCAATATTTTAATGATTTCAAACGAATACAAAAGAGTTTTAAAACATTTCGAAAAATCCATAACGATTTAAAAGATTTCAAGAATTTCTAAGATCTCAAAACATTTCATATATTTTAAATAATTTCATAGATTTTAAACAATTTCAGCATTTTTAGAATATTTCAAAAGATTTCAATAATTTCTAATGAATCCAAGATATTTTACAAATATTTTAATTAATCCTTTAGGATTTCAAAAGATTTCAAAGATTCTAATAATTTCGAAATTTTTAAAATATTTCAAAAGATTCTACGAAGATTTTCAATGTTTTATCGATTTCAAACAAATATACAAGATTTCAAAACTACTTTGAAGAATCCATAACCATTTAAAAGATTTCAATAATTTCCATACATTTTGAAGCTTTTTCATAAATTCAAAATTTTCAGAATATTTCGAAGAACCCATAAGGATTTCAAAGATTTCCAAAGGTTTTAAAATTTCAAAATTATGAGTATATTACACTTTTTTTTTTTTAGAAAATCTCAAAGTATTTCAAAAAAGTTTCGAATATGTCAAGAAAATACATAAGGAAAATTTCACAAATATTTCAAAGAATTTATAAAAATTATAAAAGATTTCAAGAATTTAACAAATTTAAAAAGATGTAAGAGATTTCAGAAAATTTCAAAGGTTGCAAAAAAATTTTGTTTATTTGATCAGGAAAACTATAAATATCTTGAATTTTGAAATTCGACTTCTGTAACAACCCAGAAAATGATTTGCATAATATTTCAGAAGATTTAAAACATTTGGATTATCCCAAGGAATTAAAAAAAAACTAGAGTGTTTTAGAAAATGTCAAATATTTCAAGGGATTTTTAAGGGCTTATCGAACTTGTGGAATTTCATATATTAAATTTTCGAATTCAAATAATTTAAAATTTGTTTATAAAAAAATTTTAAAATTCATTTTTCTTTAATATATTCTGGTTCTATTTTACATTTATTATCATTAAAAAATTAATTGTTTGGAATTAAAAGCGTTTTAAAATCCGAATTTTTATTTAATCACATTCTGTAGGAAAAATATTATATTGAAAACGTTCAGATTAAAATATTTCAAATTGTACAATGATTTTAAAAAGAATCTTAGTTGAAATATTTGAGTTTAAGACCTAAAAAAAATTTATAAATAATTTCAAGGAGTTTAGTGCATATTTTAAACAATTCTAATAAATTTAAAGAGAAATGAAATTTCAAGGGATTTCTGGAGAT
Source organism: Belonocnema kinseyi (assembly GCF_010883055.1). Classification (NCBI taxonomy): domain Eukaryota; kingdom Metazoa; phylum Arthropoda; class Insecta; order Hymenoptera; family Cynipidae; genus Belonocnema; species Belonocnema kinseyi. The sequence goes on along the minus strand of NC_046659.1, from coordinate 141,290,512 downwards.
TAACAATTCATAAAAAATTACATTTTTGTAAAATTGTTTATTTCAATATATGCTACATTAAAATAAAAAAATTTGAAGAAACAAAATTAAATTTTTTTATGAGTTATTAAAGGTGAAAGGGTGGAAATGCTTATATTAAAAGCACTATTTCACATACTTGTATAGTAAATTTCTGAAATAATTCAAGCATAAAATGTTAATTTCAACATTAGAAAGATCAAAAAGTAAAATTAAAAATTACTTTTTTTATTAACTTTTTTGAATTTTTGAAGAAAATTTTCTGACGAATTAAGAAGGCTGAAAATGATTCTAAATCCATTTGAATTTTTAGAATTTCTAGATTTTAACATAAAAAATTAAACTGTTTAAATTCCAAAGTCTTAGTCATTAAAAAAATTTAAACCACCAATAGAAATTTTTAAAACTATTTTCAACTTAAAAATAACTTCATATTAATATATTTGTAATTAAAGACTTTCATTCAATTTCAAATAATGTTTCAGTCAAAAATATTCAATTTGTAGCCCATTTATTAAATAAAAATGTTATGGTGACAAAAAATAGTTACTTAATATTTAGCAATATTTGACACTTTCTGACGGCTATCCGTACTGAAATAATATTTAAAAGTTTTTTAAGAATTGTGAAGGGCTTCAAAAGAAAAAAACATTTTCTTGAGATTCTTAGGAAAATTGAAAATGATTTTTCATCTTGAAAAATTATTATAAAAGAATATTTAAAAAGATTTTAAAGATTTCCAAAATTGTCAAAAAAGAATCCGGAAGATTTTAAGGAAACTTTGTTTAATTTTCAGGATTTTCCGAAATTTGTAGGAAAAATTTGGTTAATTTAAAAATGTATTTAGAAGTTCGAAAGAAATTTCAAAAATTATTTTAAATTCGAGAGAATTGAAACAACTTCTAGATATCTCAAGATTTTGAAATAAAATTTTGAAGCTTTTTAAAGATTTAACTATTTAAGATGAAAATAATTTAACTTCTGATTTATGAAGTTTTCAGTTCAAAAATGTTTAATTTATATTGTTTAAGTTGAGCCTGAATTTTAAAAATCCACATCTTTTATAAAATCTAAAAATGGTAAATTTTGCAGCTTATCCGCATTTAATTAAAAATTGTTGAATTGAAAATTGCTGTGACCTTCCATTTTATATGTGTTTATTTTTACTGAGCATTTGAATAAAAAAACTTCGAATTTGCACAATTTTAAACTTCAATTTTAAAGGTTAAAAATGTTAAACATCAATTTTAAAATTCAAGAGTTCCACTTTGAGTGCTTCAATTTGTAATTTATTTTTTGTTACTTCTGATGGAAAAATGTTTAGCTTTAGAGTTTGAAGTTTTGGATTTTATTGACCGTGAAAAATGTTTGCGAACGGGGAAATGATCAAGAATTTTTTTTCATTTAATAAAACGGCCACCCTGTAGGCGTGAAATAATTAAACTAATGTAATTAAAAGTTAGAAGACACCAATGTTAATGAATTAAAATTAAAAATAATTATTTTATGTTTATTTGTGATTTTAATGAATGATTATTATCTACTGCTGGGTGGTCTCCCCCTATTTAAACTGTTTTTTCCGCATAATTGCACACGATAATTTAAATATCAGAGTTTGAATCCTATGATTTGGAAAATTACAATCATTTGCTAAACAGTGATTTATTTATGACTTTACCAGCTTTATACTGCTCTGGAATAAAATTCCAGAGCAGAGGAAATTAAAATCAAAGGGCTTTGTGTCGCATTGTTGGTGAAGTATTCAATTCAGAAGAAAAGAGTCACGTTAACAAAGTCAACAATATGAACCTTTTTTTTATGGGTGCGGATCCCGTGAAGCGTGTCCAAGTTGACGTTTCATTAGCGATACCGCTCACAAATTCATTCATGATGGATAAAATGCATTCACCTTTTCCATAATCACGTAACATCTTTTTTTTTTAAGTTTTTTTATAGGCTTTTGACTGCATGAAATTATAACTTAATTTTATTTATTCAGTAATTTGTAATTATTAATTTAAAATAGACAAAATATCGACTGACAATATCGATTTTTGAAACGAAACATGTGGCGCCCTCATAGTGCGAGCCGCGTGTTGTGACGTCATATGCTTTTTAAGCGAAATGGCAAAAAAGAACTAAAAATTTGAAAAGATTGAGTTTTATTTAATTTTAATTTTAATCGTTTTTCAGTAATCTGTAACTTTTATTTAATTATTAGATTTATTTCCACAGAAATTAGAAGCAAAGGAAAAAATTAATAAGTTAATGTGAGATTTTATTTACCAATATCTTTTATTTTTGACACTGATTTTTTTTTTAAGTTTTACAATTAAAAGTTCACCAATTTGCTTAGTTTTGAATGTTTATAGTTTCAAATTATTAAATTTTGAGTATATTTTCTAAATAAGTCCATGTTGAGAATTCACAATTGAAGATCCTTCAATTTTTAATTGTTTAACTTGCATAATTTTGAATTCAAAAATTTTTTAAACTTAATTTAAATTTCTACTAAGCCGAAGATTAAAAATTAAATTTTTTTTTGTTTCAACTAATTTTAGTTAAAAATTCTTCAATTTATAAAGATTTATAAATAAAAATTCTCAAATTGTGATTATTTTTATGATTTTGAAGATCAAGAGTCAAGTTTTCAATTCTAAATCTTTCAAAATGAAGAAATTTCGACTGCAAAAAATAAAAATTACAATATTTTTAATCATAAAACTTAAAATATGTATAATTTTTTATTGTAAATTATCAAAATGAAAAAGTCTTCAATTTTTAAGTTTTACAATTTAATGTTTTATAGTTTTGAAGCTTTAAAATTGAATATTCTTTAGTTCTAACGGTCCTTAGTTGAAAATTCTTAAATTCTAAATATTTATAAATAAATTGAATTGAAAAAGTTTCGAATGAAAATCATCAAAAATTATAGAATTTTTAATTTTAAAATTATTCGCAATTAAAAATGCTTAAATTTCGATGATTTTGATTATTTTGAAGATCAAGAATCAAGTTTTCAATTCGAGATATTCCAAATTGAAGAAATTTTGCATGCAAAGCATTAAATTCATACAATTTTTAATTATAAAACTTAAAATTTGCGAAGTTTTCAAGTGGAAATTGCCAACATCAATTAATTCTATCGATTTTTTAATTAATATACACTTCGAATATAAATTAACAATATTACACAAATTTCAAATTGCACAACGATTCGCAGTTCAAAATTCTTCAATTCAAAGTTCTACAATTTTGAAGAGTTAAAATTGAAAAATGTTCAATTTTGAAGATTTACAATTTCAAGTTCTGCAATTTCGAAGAGCTACAATTGAAAATTCTTTAATTTTGAAAATGTAGAATTATAAATTATTCAATTTTCATGATTTGTATTTCAAAGGTACATAATTTTGAGTATTTTTTCTAATTGTTCCATTTTCAAGATTTACAAAGTTTCAATTTTCAAGTTTTCAATTTTAAATCTTCCCAAAAGAAGAAATTTGAATGTAAATCATCGAAATTACAAAATCCTTTAATTTTTTATTGTTAATTGTTAAAATAAAAAAATGTAATTTTAAAGATTTACTATGACATTTTTTTGAATATTTTTGAATATTTTTGAATAATTTAAATATTTTTGTCGACTGGTCTAGAATAAATATTTTAAAAAAATTTTTTCTCACAATTTTCATGATTTAAAAGAAAATCAATATTAAAAAGTATTGATTTTCTTGGCCAGTAGACAAAAATGAATTAACATCAAAAGTGTTTTTTTTTAATAGTTCCACTTTGAAGATTTACAAATGAAAATTATTTAATTTTAAAAGTTTACGATTGAAATCTCTCGAATTTGAAAGTTTTATAAAAAAAAATGTTTCTAAATCTAGACCATTTTGATGTTTTTGGAAATCAAAAATCAAGTTTCCAATTTCAGATCTTCCAAAACGAAGAAATTTAAATATAAATCATCCACATTACAGAATTTTTCATTGTAAAACTTGAAAATTGCATAATTTTTTATTGTGAATTTAAAAAATTAAAAACTGAAATTTTAAAGATTTACCATTCCAAGTTCTGCAATTTTGAAGAGCTACAGCGGAAAATTCTTCAATTTTGAATTTGCAGAATTTTTAAAAATATTTTCGAATATTTTTGTCTACTGGCGTAGAATATATATTTTTCGAATATTGATTTTTTTAAAATTCTTTCTCATAATTTTCAAAATTAAAAAAAAATTGATTCTCTGGACCAGTAGACAAAAATGAATTAACATAAAAATTATTTTTTTTAATAGTTCAATTTTGAAGATTTACAAATGAAAATTCTTTAATTTTCAAAGTAGAAATTTGAATGTAAATCATCAAAATTACAGAATCATTTCTTGTAAAAACTTAAAACTTGCCAAATTTTTTTATTGTCAATTGTTAAAATTAAAAACTCTTCAGTTTTAATTATTTGCGATTCATAGTTATAAAATTTTGAAGAGTTACAATTAAAACTTGTTCAATTTTAAAGATGTTTAAATAAAAATTCTTAATGTTTGATGATTGCATATTTTTTATTTTGCAGCCGAAATCGAAACAAGACTTTCAGGCTCGTCTCCGAGCAGAAATATTCAGATGGCAAGCTCCCGAAATTTTTCGTGGTCGCGCTCCAACTGAAGCCACCGATGTTTACGGGCTTTCTCTGCTGATTTGGGAAATGACTACAAGTAAGTTTCAAATTTTACATTCAACTACGAAATTATTGGAAAATTTCTTTTTAAAATCAAACAATCAATTGTGAACAACATACTTTAAAAAGATTAAAAAAAAAAGATTTTCAAGGAAAGAAAAAGAAGGTAATCTTGAAATCCCCATCCTTTTTTTATTTCAATTATTTTTCAATTTTAATTTTGATTTATTCCGAATTTAATTACTTAAATTTCAAATTTGTTCAGAAATTCGAGAGATTTCTTTTCGACTTGCCTATTTTTTTTTATAATCTTTTTTTTATTAGTGCATTTGCCGTGGAGTGGACTATCAAAACCGGAAGTGGAGAGACAGTATGTCCACTGGGAACGAGGAGTTATGATAGACCTCTACAATTTTCCACAATTGCTCGGCAAATTATTGGAGGCTGGACTTCAAATCGACGCCACAAAAAGGACAATGAGCATGAATCGTATGCGCAGATTCCTACAAAGACTCGAGGTTAACACAAACAAAATTATTTAATTTATTTATTACTTTAAATAATCCACAGGGTGTCTACCAGATCGATGATTTTTAATTTCCGGTTAATTTTTTTTTAAGAGTTTAAAAGATTTTAATTATTTTAAACGAATTTTAATGATTTTAAAAATACTTCTAAATATTTTAAAGAATTCTGATTTCGAACAGGGAATTTTGGAAAAGAATTATAATATTTTCGATCATAAGATATATTTTATCATAAAAAATTCAATTTTTATTTTGAACAAAAAATTTGGGATTTTTTTTTTAATTTCTTGTAAATCTTAATAAATTATTTTTTAAATTCCTGATTCATGTCGAAAATTCTATGTTTTAAATCAAATAATAAATCTTTATGAAAAATTTTTTTGTTTAATTTCTGTGTAAATTCATAATTATATTTATTTACTAAATTTTTTATTGTAATTTAGCAATATAGTAACTTAAATACCCTTTTCACAAATCAGAATTTAAAATATGTCCTAAAATTCCTATTCCAAATCAGAATTATATTTGTTTATAATTTTTTTCATAAGATTTCAGAAATGTAGTAACTTCCCTTTTCTAAAATTTGGTTGAATTCTCAGTTAAAAAAATTAAAATTTCCACTCTTAACAACAAAAATCGAATTTTTTTGTTCATTTTTTTAGTGAAAATATGAGCTACTTAAAAATATGAATTTTCAAGAAAAGATATAAGTTTTCAACTAAATAATACAATTTTTTCTAAAATTGTTGAATTTTAAATTCTGAAAATACGAATTTTCCACAAAACTGTTTAATTTTTATCAAAAAAGTACATTCCCAACCGAAACAGATTAATTTTAAAGCCGATACTTGATTTTTCAGCAACAAAGACGAATTTTCTTCAAATTCAAGCCAAAGAGAAGAATTTTCTAAAAAAGAGTTGAGTTTGAATCCAAAAACATGGATTTTCAACAAAATAGTCCAATTTTCAGTTAACAAATTTTTAACTAAAAATATGAATCTTCAAACAAAAAATGATATGTTAATAAAGTAGTTTAATTAAGAATAAAAAATTAACAAAATAATTGATTTCTATACTAAAACAGATTAATTTTCAAACAAATAATTGCAAAATAGATTCATTTTCTATGAAATTCTTTAATTCTAATGCCGGGAATGCAAATTTTCTATAAAAGTGTTGAATTTTCATTAAAAAAGTTCATTTTCGACCGAAACAGATTAATTTTAAACTGTATAATTGCATTTTCAACAAAAAAGTCAAAGTTTCATAGAAAGAGATGAATTTTCAAACTAAAAATATCAGTTGAAAAAAAATTGTAGTTTTCAACAATAAATTTTTTAGAAACCAAAAGAAATTGTTGGATTTTAAAGCCAAAAAGATTAATTTTCTACAAAACAGTTAAATTATTAACACGAAAATATGAATTTCAAACACAAAAGTTCATTTTTAAATGCTCAGTTGAATCTTTAACAAAATAGATCAATTTTCGGTTAAAAAATTAAGTTTTTATTAAAAAAAAAGAACGAATTTTCTACTGAGAATATAAATCTTTAATCAAATAAGGTAACTTTTAAGAAAGTAGTTGAAGTTTTAAATAAAAAACGAATTTTCAAAAAAATATTTAAATCCTTAACTAAAACCGATTATTTTGCAACCAAAGAGTTGCAGTTTTAACTAAAAAGATTGATTTTATACCAAGAAAATATGTACATTTTCAATCAAATAGTTTTCATTTTTTGCCTAATTGTTGAATTCTAAAACCGAAAATACGAATTTTTTACAAAATAGTTGAATTAAGAAAAACACATACACAATTTAAACCGAAACAGATTAATTTTCAACTGACCCTAATTAATTTTAAACTGAAGCTGATTAATTTTAAACCGAAAGAAATTAAATTTAAACCAGATAATTGACTTTTTTTTTTTAAAGATGAAATTTCTACAGAAAGATATGAATTTTCAAACCAAAAAGATGATTGTTCTACAAAACAGTTGAATTTTTAAACCGAGAATATTAATTTTTAATTAAAAAAAAAAATAATAATTGCAAACACTCAGTTTGAGTTTAACAAAATAGATCAATTTCAGTTAAAATTTAAGTTTTCGCAACAACAAAAAAATAATTTTTAACTAGAAATATGAATCTTAATCAAATAAATGAATTTTTAAGAAAGTATGTAGTCGAATTTCAACAAACAAAAATGAATTCTCAAGAAAACACTTGAATCCTGAACTAAAATTTATTAATTTCTAAATAAATGGTTTCGTTTTTAACTAAAAATATGATCTTTCCACTAAAAATGAAGAATTTTCAAGAAAATACATAAATTTCTAACCAAATGGTTTAATTTTTTACCAAATTTTTCCATTCTAAAACCAAAAATACAAATTTTCTACAGAAGAGTCAATTTCCAATTAATTCCTATTGACAGAGATGAATTTTTAAGGCAAAAGATGAATATTTAACAAAATAGTAAAATTTTCAAAAAAAAAGTTAATTTTCAACCGTTTAGTTGAATTTTTAACAAAATAGATTAATTTTCAGTTAAAAAATTAAGTTTTCACAACAAAAAACGAATTGCAACTATTTTTTAACAAAAAATTAAATTTTCAATTGAAATTTCTACATAGAAAGATGAATTTTCAAACCAAAAATAAGAATTTTCAATAAAATGGTTGAATTTTATACCACAAACAAATTTCTTAGTCAAAAAATATAATCAAAATTTTAATCAATTTATTGATTTTTCAAGCAAAACAAAACACGAATTTGCACCAAAACAATTGAATTTTAAACCAGAAAGATAAATTTTCGTCAAAATATTTGAATTTAACAAAATTAAAATATCAACAAAATAGTTAATTTTCAACAAAAAAAGTTCATTTTCAACAATTCCGTTGACTTTTTTTACAAAATGATCAAATTTTTGGTTTAAAAAATATTTTTTGAGCAAAAACATAAT
>NC_046659.1:141277941-141282228 GCF_010883055.1 Belonocnema kinseyi | reverse complement strand
AGTAATTTTGTTTAAAAAATTAAGTTAATTTTATGTTGCGCACTTTAAACGTCAGACTACACATAAATTTAATACTTGTAAATAATTATTAATTAATTTTTTTAACAGAAAAGTTAACTAATCCATTTTTTACTGAAAAAGTCACAAAAAATGGTTGATATCAAATTTTTTTGTTATTGAAAATTAAATTTTCCACTTTGTAAATATTTCAACTTTTTAAAAATATTTTTTGTGTTGAAAATTCAGCTGTTTTTATAGAGAATTCGCTTTTTTGTTTGAAAATTTAACTCTTTTGTTGAAAAATTCGTCTTTTTTTAAATTTAATTAATTTATTGAAAATTATTTAGTAGGAAAAAGACTGGATCGTGCGAGTGATAAATAAATATTTTAATTATTTATAGACTAAAAAATAATATTTCAAATAATAATTGAAGATCATTTTTAATACTTTTAAAATATTAAACTGAAAAGTTAACTAATTCATTTTTTTACTGAAAAACTCATCAGAAATGGTTGAAAATTCGTTTTTTCGTTATTGAAAATCGAATTTTTTCACTTTGTAAATATTTCAACTTTTTAAAATATTTTTCGTGCTGAAAATTCAGTTTTCTAGAGAATTCGCTTTTTTGTTTGAAAATTCAACTCTTTTGTTGAAAACGTCGCCTTTTTTTTGTTTGAAAATTTAATTAGGTTATTATTGAGTAGGAAAAAGGCTAGGGGTCCTGCGAGTAATAAATAAATATTTTGATTATTTATAAGCTAAAAAATAATAATTTTTTCCACTTTAAAAATTGAAATGTTTTAAAATATTTTCGGCTTAAAAATTCAATTCTTGTTGAAATGTTCGTCTATTTGGTTTGAAAATAATTACCTTTTGGTAGAAATTTTACCTTTTTTGGTGAAAAATGTAACTGTTTGAAAATGAATCTGCTTTATTTGAGGATGCATGTATCCTTTTTTTTTAGTTAAAATAACAATTACTACATTTTTCTTTAAGATTTAATTTTTTTAAAGTGAAAATTCAAGTACTCGGTTGCAAGTTTCATTTCTTAGTTAAAAATTAATTTTTCTTGTTGAAGATTCCTCCTTTCAGTTGAAAATTCAACCTTTTTTTTTTTTGAAAACTGAATTATTTTATTGAAAATTATTGAATAGGAATAAGACTGGGGATCGTGAGAGTAATAAATATTTGTATTATTTATAGGCTCAAGAATTAAAGTTTTTTTTTAAATTTGTCTTTTTTGATTTGAAAATTAATTTGATTTAGTAGAAATTTTATCTTTCTGGGATAAAAGTGCTGCTCTTTAATTAAATATTCAACAATTCTATTAAAAAGTTATCTATTTTGGTTGAAAATTCGTATCTTTAGGTTGAAAATTCAAGTATATTTATAGGAAACTTACTTCTTATTTAAAACTCATATTTTAATTTTAAAAATTGAAACTAAAACCTTTTTTGTATGAAAATTTGAACACATTTTTTGAAAATTTGTCTTTTCTATTTAAAAATGTATATGTTTTAGTAGAAATTTCATCTTTCTCGGCTGAAAATGCAAGTTTTTTGTTGAAAATTAATCTTCTCTGTTGAAGGATGGAACTATTTTATTTGAACCGCTATGTTAAAAAATCATTTTTTGCCGAAGATTCATATTTTTCGTTTAAAATTCATCTCTTTGATTGAAAATGTAACTACTTGATTAAAAATTATATTTTTATCGCTGAAAATTTAATTTTTGTATAGAAAATTCGTCTTTTTGGTTCGCAAAATTAATTTAGAAATTTTCCTTAAAAAATAAAATTAATTTTCGATTGCACACTTTTAAATTCGGATTACATATAACTTTAATACTTGGAACATTTAATGACACTTTTTTTTCTTCAAATTTGTGACACTTATTTACACGATTTTTGATCTCTAAAGTGAGCCTCAGTCGTTCCCGGTAATTTCTCCGTTTATTTTAATTAATTATAATCATTATAATAATTATATTTATTATAATTATTATAATAATTATTTTAATTAATTTGCCCCTTTTTTCTAAATTTGCAGCTGCAATACGAGACGGAAGCACCAATTTACGCAAATCAATACACAAATAACAACAATATCAATCAGAATTCGAAAGTTTGCAACGTTCCAATTTGCATTTCGCCAACAACAAAATGTCCCACAACACCTCTCTCTGCCGAAAATAGTAAACCTGCCCCAAAAACTCTCTTCAACTCGCAGAAAAAGGTCTGCAATCGATTAATGCGTTCGTCCTCGAAAAAAGAACTCGTTCACAAAGACTTGACGAGATTAAAATTGACCGATAAACAGGACAGCAATAATCTCCCAGCGGAGAAAAAGGCAAATTTATTTTTGCAGGAAAGATTGCACAATGAAGTCCACGATTCTGTCGACACTGGACAGAAAGAATATCGTGATACGACTTTCAGCAGTCCTGAGCTGCGCAACGATGAAGCGGAAGTTGAAAAAATGTCGGTTGAAAATGAAGCTGACGAGGAAATTCTTTCTACGGCCGCAGAAATGCTTTCTACGGCCGACGAGATTCTTTCTACGGCCGAAGAAATTCATTCCACGACGGAGGAGCGTGTCTCGAGCAATTATGGCTCGGAATCGACGCGAACGCTCGAATCTTCTTCTTCCTCTTGTTCTGATGACGATATTACTGAGACTCGGAATGATATTCAAAAATTGAGAGAAACCTTGGCGACAAAAAGGGAACGTTTCTTTTACGGGAATGACTTGCGCCAGGCCTCAAATGCTGATACGAGTAAGTAGAATATTTTATTAGCAGGAAAATTTGAGTTAAAAATGAAAATTAGACTTTATACTCTTCCACCTATTTCTCTTCTTTTTTCTCGTTTTAAAAAAGAATTACTGTTTTATCCCCTATTTTTTAGGAAATTCGACTTTTTCTTGTTTTTTTTTTTTTTAATTTAAATGCAAACTAATTAGAGGGTGCCCGCTCGACCATAATGTCCGGGGATTTTAAAAAAATAGAAAAAAACCTTCCAACTTTGATTTTAATCCTTTTTTAAATAATTAGTTTAATTTTTGTCTTTTTCAATTATAATGTTCAGTTTAGAATACGTAATTTCAAAATCTTTCGCTTTAAAAATTTTATTTTTTAACATACATTTCAATTTACAGAATTTTGAAATGCAGTTTTGAAGACTTGATTACAAATTAGAAGCGTTTAAAGTCGAAAATTTTTTATTAAAAAAAAAAAAAAATTTAGTTAATTAACTGCGAATATAAATTAGAAGGGTGGCCGTTTTAATCAACGAAATAAATTACCGGGTTTTTCCCGGTTTGCAAACATTTTTCACGGTCAATGAAATTTAAAACAAATGGAACACTAAAGCTAAAAAATTTTCCACTTGTAAAAAATCAATCAATGAACTTTGAAATTTTCAAAATTATATAATTTTAAGGAATTTTAAGCTGGAAACATCAACTATTGAAAAATTGAAATTTTTTAACTAAACACTTCTTAAATTAGTAGTTCAGAAATCTAGAAGTTGTTTTGAATTTGTTTTGACTTGAAAATTATTTTGAAAATTTGTTCAGAACTTCTAAATATCCGTCAAAATGAACTGAATTTTTTCTACAATTTTCAGAAGATCATGCAAATTTTAGAAAATTTCTTTACAATTTGGATGCATAAATAACAACTGAACATTTATTATTTGTAGTCGAAATTTGAGTAATTTTAAGATATATGTAGATATAATTTTAAGGAATTTTAAGCTAGAAACATCAAATATTGAAAAATTGGAAAATTTTTAACTGAACACTTCTTCAATTAGAAATTCAATTATTTTCTTTTTAAGTAGTTTAAAACATATCCTTGGAAACCTTTAAAATTCTATTTCAAAATCTTGAGAAATCAAGAATTTGTTTTAAATTTTAAATTATTTTGGAAATTTTTTCAGAACTTCTAAATATCCGTCAAAATGAACTGAATTTTTTCTATAATTTTCAGAAGATCATGAAAATTTTAGAAAATTTCTTTACAATTTGGTTGCATAAATAACAACTGAACATTTATTATTGGTAGTCGAAATTTGAGTAATTTTAAGATATATGTAGATATAACTTTAAGGAATTTTAAGCTAGATACATCAAATATTGAAAAATTGGAAAATTTTTAACTGAACAATTCTTCAATTAGAAATTCAATTATTTTCTTTTTAAGTAGTTTAAAACATATCCTTGGAAAGCTTCAAAATTTTATTTCAAAATCTTGAGAAATCTAGAATTTGTTTTAAATTTTTAATT
>NC_046659.1:141272306-141277841 GCF_010883055.1 Belonocnema kinseyi | reverse complement strand
CGAAATTTGAGTAATTTTAAGATATATGTAGATATAATTTTAAGGAATTTTAAGCTAGATACATCAAATATTGAAAAATTGGAAAATTTTTAACTGAACACTACTTCAATTAGAAATTCAATTCTTTTGTTTTCAAGTAGTTTAAACATCCTTGGAAAGTTTTAAAATTTTATTTCAAAATCTTGAGAAATCTAGAATTTGTTTTAAATTTTTAATTATTTTGGAAATTTTTTCAGAACTTCTAAATATCCGTCAAAATGAATTGAATTTTTTCTACAATTTTCAGAAAATCCTGCAAATTTTAGAATTTTTTTTTACAAATTGGATGTATAAATAACAATTGAAAATTTATTATTTGTAGGGGAAATTTGAGTAATTTTAATGTAAAATTTTAAATGAAGGCTTCAAAAGAATAAAAACATTTTCTTAAGATTCCTAGGAAAATTAAAAATAACTTCTCATTTTGAAAAATTATTTTAAAAGAATATTTAAAAAGTTTTTCAAAGATTTGAACAAAATTTTCAAAAAAGATTCTAGAAGATTTTAAAGAGAATTTCTAAAATTTGAGTAATAATTTTTTATCTTATTAAAACTCCTAAATATCTCTTAAAATTACTCAAATTTTTTCTACAAATATTCAATTATAAATTATACATCAAAATTTTAAAATTCCACTTACAACTTAAGCATTTTTCGACATTTTAATGATTCCAGGCTTTCTATGTCAAACAATTCAGTTAAAGATTCTTTACTTTTAAATATTTGGTTTCAATTTACTTGTCTTAAATAAAAATTTCAATATTGTTAAATATTCAATAATTAATCTTTTTTTTTTTTTAATTAAAAATTTCAAATTGAATGGGTTGAAAATTGAATATTTTAGACTGAAATAAGTATTTCCAAATTCTTCAATTGAAAAATGTAAGCTTAGAAATAAAAATTTTAAATGGAAAAAATTTGAATTATGCATTGTAAATTAAATAATAGCATTATTGAAAAACATAAAAATTCAACTAATTATTTAAAAACTGTTGAAATCGAACATGGACAGATTTTTCTTCTACAAATTTGAAAAATTCCCGGTAAAAAAAATTCACTGTCATTTTCTGGGTTTTCCCTGCCCAACGGCCACCCTGAAATTAATAAATGATTTTTTAAATTGAATTGTACTTAAGATTAAAAAATATAATAATAATTCATTGTACAAGAATATTGAAACCTGAGGAACTATTTTTAATCTTAAAAAAATTTCAAAATAATATATTTATAATTGGAGTGTTTTATTAAATGTTAAGTATAATTTCGGACTAAAATATCCCATGTATGCAATTTAAAATTTTTCAATAAAGAAAAAGAACAGTTTGAAGAAATATTTAGAAAATTTAAAAACATTCAAAATTACTTTTAAAAAAAAAAGTTGGTTTTGGCTTATTTCGAACAAAAAATTAAGAAGCTTTTTACGAATTTTGACAGGCTTCAGAAAACGAAAAACCATTTCCTAGAAAAATAGAAAAGAATTTTTTATTTTAATAAGCTAATTTTAAGATAAAATTCAAAAAGATTTATAAAATTTTCAAAAATGAATGTGGATGATTTTAAGAAAATACCTTTAATTTGGCAGAATTAAAGAAAAGAATTTAATTTGAAAAAAATTAAAACAACCTGTAGATGTTTCAAGATTTTGAAATAAAATTTCGAAGCATTTTAAGGATTTTAAAAGTATTTCAAATAAAAATAATTTAACGTTTAATTTGAACAGGGAATTTTCAATTTTTTACAAATTTATAGAATCGGGAATTTTCAAATTTGAATCAATTTTGAGTTGAAACTGGTATTTATCCAAAAGAATAATAATTTGTTTTAAAACAGAGAATTAAAAATTTTTTCATAAATTCCGAGCTGGAACAGGGAATTTTTTTTAAAAGAATGAATTCTAACTTGAAACGGGATATTTTCGAAAGAAAAAAATTATGAATTGGGACGGTGAATTAAAAAAAAAATTATAATTCTTGCAAGTCGTTGAAATAGAGAACTTTCGAAAAGAATCAAAATTCTGGATTTGAACAGGGAATATTTCGAAAAGATTTAATATTTCGAATTAAAAAAGAGAATTTTTAATTTTTAACCAATTCTCACCTGGAATTAGAATTTAAAATTTCTTAAAATGGTATAATTTTGAACATTTTAAAATTCATTGATTGATCGATTATTCAATTTCAAGCATTGAAAATAATAACGTGGATTTATATGTTTGGAACTGAATCTGAATCTTTGAAATCTAAAATTTATAAAAGTTAAAAATTTTGAATGGAACAATTTTTAGATTTAGTGTTCAATTTTTTAAATATCATTGACCCCGAAAAATGTTTGCGAACTGGGAAATGACAGTGAATTTATTTCTTGTCCGGGAATTTTACAACTTTTTAGAGAAAAAAAATCTGTCCAAGTTTCATTTCAACAGTTTTTTAAATAATCAGATGAATTTTTATCTTTTTTAGTTATGATATAATTTAGTTTACAATGCGTAATTCGAAAATCTTCCACTTGCAAATTTTCCATTTTGGATTTTAATTTTTAAGCGTACATTTTACATTTGAAAAATTCTTAATTGCAGTTTTAAAGACCTAAAAAATTAAAAATTTGTAGCATTTGATATCGATAATTTTGAATAAATAACTTTTTAGTTGATCAAATGTAAAAGTAAATTGTAATGATTTTTAAAATTAAACTGTACATTAAGGAAATCGAAATTTCGACAAAAAGTGTGGAATTTTTAAACCAAAAATATTAATATTCAACGAAACAGTTTGATTTTCCACAAAAAAGTTCATTTTCAATCATTTTGTTGCATTTTTTTACAAAATTATCAATTTTCAGTTAAAAACTTATTTTTTCACAAAAAAATGAATTTTTAATCAAATAGTTTAATTTTTTGCGAAATTTTAAAATTCTAAAACTGAAAATACGAATTTTCTGCAAAGCAATTGAATTTTCAACAAAAAAATTAATTTTCATCCAAAGCAGATTAATTTAAAATCAGTTAATTGCCCTATTTAAACCAAAAGGTGAAATTTCTACAAAAAGATGAATTTTCAAACCAAAAAGTTCAATGTGTGACAAAAAAGTTGAATTTAAAAAAAATGTAATCAATAAAAAATTAAAATTTCAATGAAATTGTAGATTTTTCAAGCCAAAAAGACGATTTTTTTTACAAAACAGTTGTATTTTTAACCCAAGAATTTTACAAAACAGTTGTATCTATAACTCAAGAATATGAACTTTTATTCAAAAAGTTAATTTTTAAACACTCAGTCTGCTTTTTGACAAAATAGATCAATTTTCAGTTAAAAAATTAAGTTTTTACAACAACAAAAAACGAATTTTAAATTAAAAATATGAATCTTTAACCAAATAAATGAACTTTTAAGAAAGTATGTAGTTCAAATTTCAAACAACAAAAATGAATTTTCAATAAAATACTTGAATCCTTTACTAAAATCGATTAATTTCTAAATAAACGGTTTCATTTTTTACATTTTTTTTATTCTTACATTTTTTTTTGCTTTCTACCAAAAAAGACGAATTTTCAAGAAAAAACATAAATTTTTAAATCAAACTTTATAAATGTTGGCCAAATAGTTGAATTAAAAAAATTATAATAAATACAAAATCAAAAACATAAATGGTAATAAATTTTAAAATGCGATTCGGAATAAGTTCAAAGTTTAAGAATTTCCAGATTTTAACGTTAAAAATTAAATTTTAATTTATAATAACTTCAAAAATCTGAAGAGAATAATTAAAAACCTTTAAAAAGATTTCCAAAATCTTCTAAAATGAATCCGGAAGATTTTAAGGAAATGTTTTTAATTTTGCAGGATGTAAAAAAAATTGAGGAAGAATTCGAATCATTTTCAAAGATGTTTATAAGTCTTGAAAAAGTTAAAAAAATATTTCTAAAAAATTAGAATAAATGCAAAAGAACATGTAGATGCCTCAAGATTTTGAAATTAAATTTTGAAGATTTTTAAGGACTTTTAAATAATTTAAAATGAAAATAATTTAAATTTAAATAGTGTTCAGTTTATAACAAAAATGTAATCGGTCAATTTGAAATTTTTCCAGCTTAAAATTGCTTAAAGTAATTTGCAGCTTAGTTTTTATTACTTCAAATGGAAAAACTTTAGCTTTAGAGTTCGAATTTTTTAATTTCATTGGTTGAAAATTAATTTTCTTAACTGAAAATTTAGCTATTAAATTTTTCATTCATAACTCATATTTTTTTGTATTGAAAATTTAACAACTTCCTTGAAAATTTGAACTACTTTGTTCAAAATTCATTTTCATAGTTGAAGATTGAACGATTTTGTTAAAAATTCATTTTTTAATGTTGAAAACGGCAACGAACCTTACAAAAATTATAATTCTTCTTAAAAATGTAATAGAAAGAAATGCAAACATAATTCGAAGTTTTTCAAGCTTATAAATACTATTATTTTAAAGAAAATCCTTTAGAATTTATTTTTTGGTTGAAAATGTAGCTATTACGTTTCAAATTCCTTTTAAAAAAAACTTTATTTGGTTGAAAATTCATGCGTTTTATTACAAATTAATCTTTCAGGTTGAAGAATTTATTTCTTCGATTAAAAATTATTTTTTTTTTTAAATCGACAATTAATTTTTTTAACTGAAAGTTAATTATTCCATTTTTATCGAAAATTTGTCTTTTTTTATTGAAAATTCATCTTCTTGTTTTAAAAACACCTGCTTGGTTAAACATTTAATTATTACAATGAAGATGATCAATTTTATTCAAAATTTGTCACTTTTTCGATAGAAAATGCAACTTTTGGGGTGAACATTTAAAACTTTTGGTATAAATGCATATTTTTCGGTTGTAATTTCAACTTTTTTATCAAAAATTCGTGTAAAAATTCAATATTATTATTTTTATATAAAATTTTATTAATAAATTTAATAATTATATTTATTATTGACAAAACTCATTTTTGTTGGGGTGAATTTTTTTTCTTTATAGACTATAAAATATTTCTGGGTTAAATATTCAAGTCTTTTGTTAAAAATTCGTTTTTTTGGTTTAAAAATTAGTCTCTTTTAGTTGAAGATGCAAATAATTTGCCGAAAATTCGTACTTTTTGGTTTAATTGAAATCTCTGATTAAAAATTAAAATAATTTTTTTTAATCATCAATTATTAGATTTTTCGTTGAAATTTTTCTTTTACAATAACTTGGTTTGAAAATTAAACTATATTGTTGAAAATTCTTCCATTTTTAGTCTGAAATTTGTCTTTTTGAGTTGAAAATGGAAGAATTTGGTATCTCTTACGTAATTTCAGGATGACTTCTTATAAAATTGGGCGTGACTTATTATTATTATTATTATTATTATTATTATTATTATCATTATTATTATTATCATTATTATTATTATTACACCATTAAGCCATTTCCCTTTCGAGGTAGGCGTGACTCACTCGGCAGGGGAAAGGAGTAGTGTGTGGAAGGGATAGAGA
>NC_046659.1:141255591-141272206 GCF_010883055.1 Belonocnema kinseyi | reverse complement strand
CCTTTCATTTTTTTATAAAGTAGTTTCCTGCTCCCTTCAAAGTCGTTTTGTATTTTTATCTCTTCTTCTGCTCTAATTGTATCTTTACTTTCTTTAACTAATTAATTAATTATATTAATAATTAATTAATTAATTTTACATTGTAATTTAAAAATTGCGTGAGACAAAGAAAATCATCGCGTTTTTTTAAACATTTTAGTTATAAAGAAATGAATAATTTTTGGATTTTGACAAATTAAAGTTGTAGATGTAGATACAGAGGAGAAAAATGCGATTTTAGAGCGTGTCAGGAGCAAAGATTATGAGCCGCATAAGCCTGCTAGCCATAAAACGTGTTTGGAACCGAAGATGAACAAAAGTCTTCAATATGAGACAATGTTGATTAAACCAGCAAGTCATCGCGAACAAAAAGTGCGTAAAACTATATTTATCCAAAATCTTTTTAAAATTGCATCTCAAAATTGAGAAATTAATGAATAATTTTCACTTCAGACTGCCAATTTGAGCTTCCCATCGGAAATCAAAGAAGCCGTTCTCAATCCTCAATTATTCAATGCCAACTGCCAAGACGTTTTTGAATCGTCAATGTGGAGAAGGGAAAAGATGATTTGCCTTTCCAAAATGAGGAAAAGCGATCCTCAAAATATCATCAATCCTCAGAACTCGCTGCCTCGTCCAGAAACTTTAAAGCCAGTTGTGAAAAATGAGACCTTCATTATCAAAGGTTCGTAAAAATTGTTCCTACTGAAAATTCCCGAAAAATAAAATTTTAGAATAATATAATTTTTGTTTTCAAGAAATTCCAGAATAATATAATTTTCGAATCGGTAAATTCCCGAAGGATAAAATTCCTGAATAATAAAATTCTATATTTATTTTAAAATCTTGAGAGAGCTTTTAAAATTCCTTAAAATCTCTTGCGATATTTTAAAATATGCTAAAACTTTATAGGTCCTAAAAATCGTTTCCAACCTTCCAAAATTTTTTAAAACCCCGTATATATTTTTTTTTAATCCTGTAAAATCATTCAAATTATAACAGTTTATTAAAAATTTTGAAATCTCTTGCAAATGGTTTGGAATCTTTTAAAATACCTTAAAAGTTTTTCATATATTCTAAAATTATTCAAATCTTTGGAAATTTCATACATATTTTTAATTCTCTTGAAACTTTTCAAAGGTCTTAAAAATTCCTTGAAAATTTTAAAAATAACATAAAATACTTAAATTCTTTCGATTACTTTTAAATGAATTAAATCCATAAAAAAAAATCCTGGGAATTTTCTTAAATCCCCTAAAATCTTTCAAATTTTTAAACCTTATACTATTTAAAACCCTTTCAAATCCTACGAAGTCCCTTAATTTTTCTGAATACATTATTTGAGATCGTTTGAAACAATATAAAATTCCGTAAAATTACATAAGCTATAATGTTTCCTGAAATATTTAAAAAATTGAAATACCTTGAGCGAGCTTTTAAAATCCCGTAAAATGAATAAAATCCTCGACAAATTGATCAAATCTTTTAGAATTTTTTTAAATATCCTAAAATCCTTATAGACCCTAAAAAATCCTTCCATATTTTTTGAAATTTGTTAAAAAAACAACATGAAAATTTGGTTAAATACCTTAAAATTATTCAAATTTTAAAAGTTTATTAAAGAGTTTGAAATTTTTTGAAAATGCCTTGGAATATTTTTAAATATCCTAAAATATTTTAAATCTTATACAATATTTTAAAAGACCTGGAAACTTTTTAGAGCTCTTGAAAATTTCTTACAATTTTTTAAAGCTATCAAAAATTCCTTATAATTTTTAATAATAACCAAATAATCTCGAAATTTCTTTAAAATCTTGGGTAATGTCTTGAAATATTTGAAAATCTTTGAAATTTTACAAAATCCCTCAAAATTCTTGTGAATAAATTCTTTAAAATAACATAAAAATCCGTGAAATTACATAATCTTCAGTAATATTTTCTGAAATCCTGAAAAATTTATTAAAACACCGTGAGAACTTTTAAAATGCCTTTGGATCTTTTTACAGCTTTTGAAAATTTCTTGGATGATAGATTTAAAAATAACTCAAAATCTTTCAATTCTTTTTGGAATATCTTCCCTTTTAAAGTATCTTTAAATTATTTGAAAATATTATAAATTCCTTGGAATTTTTTGAAATATTTTAAAATATTTCAAATCTTTTGAAATCTTCGGTAGGAAATTAATCTTTCTGAATGAAAATTTATTTCTTTGTTTGAAAATTTAACTATTAGGTTGAATATTTCTTTAAATTTTCAAAATTTGCTTGCTTTTTCTGTCGAATTTTTTTTCTTTCGTTGAAAATTTAATTATTTTGTTAAAAATTAATTTCTGTGGTTAAAAATATAACTTCTTTTTGGGAAAAATTAGTTTATTTGAAAAATAATTTTATTAACTGAAAGTATAGCTATGCCATTTTTGGTAGAAAATATGTATTTTTTTAGTTGAAAATATACTTATTTTATTGATAACTTTTCTATTTTTGGATAAGTTTTTTTTTTCTTTATTGACGGAAAAATCTTTCTCAGTTGAAAACTCAACTGTTATTGAAAATTCCTATTTTTGGTTGGAAAATTATTTTGTTTTGATTAAAGATTGAACTAATTTGTTGAAAGTTAATATTTTTTGCTCCAATTAAATCGTTTTATATTCAAAATTAAAATACTTTTGTGTGCAAATGTTAATTAATACACTTTTTGTTCCGAATTCATTTTTTTTAATGGAAAATTTAAATCTTTTGTTGTTGAAAATTACCTTTTTGTTACTTGAAAATTTGTAATTAAAATATAATCTTTTTGAGCTGAAAACTTTTTGATAGGATGCGTTTTTTTATCATAAAAAAAACAAACAAAAGACAAGATTTTTGGACAAGCGACAAAAACTACTAAAGTTATTTAACTAAAAAAGAGGTAAACATTTTTCTAAAATCTTCTCTCTTTTTTTGATAGAATGAATAGTTTTTGTTTTAATCATGAAAAATGACATTCAAAATTAAAGAAATTAAATTTAAAAAAAAAAGACATAATCTACGAAAAAAATGAGTACACAAAAATTGTGGCACGTAAAACATCTACAAATTTTTTAGAAATCACTTTTTAAAAAGAAACGTAATTTTGGTTTCAATCGTAAAAAATAACAAACATATGAGAAAAAAAAGACAAAAGGTACGAAAAAAATTATAGATAAAAGTTGTTCACAAAAAAAAGAGATACCAATTTTTTATAATTTATGACTTTCTTATCATTTATGATTGAGAAAGTATTGGAGTTTTATAAAATTTAACACCGTAGTTTTTAGGTCCTAAAAGAAAGAACGAGCTTTTTAAAATTAAAATCGAAAGAAATGAACACAATTCAAATTGTTCTAAAATTTTATAAAAGCAGCAATTTAATAATATGAAAATGATAAATCTTTACCCCAAGAACCAAATTTTAAACCAAATAGTTGATTTTCTAACCATAAAGATGAATTTCGAACAAAGAAGATTTTTTTCTATTTAAAAGACAAATTTTCAACAAAATAAATAAATTTTCAGTCACAGAAAGAAATTTTTTAACGAAAATGATTAATCTTTCACCGACAAAAATGATTTTTTAAAAACGAACATTCATTTTCTACAAAAAAATTAACTTTTGACAAAATACATTCATTTGTAATCAAATGATTAATTTTCTACTAAAAAAAGACGAATTTTTAAGCAAAAATATTAAGTTTCAACCATAAACATTAGTTTTCTACAAAATACGCGAATTTTTAACTTAAATAGTTCAATTTTCAACTAAAAAAAGATTAATTTTCAACCAAAAATGGAACAAGTTAATTTTTAGTAATGGAAATTATTTGCAAACATCAAAAAAAGAATTTCCAACCAAAATGGTTCAGTTTTTAACAAACAAAAAATAATTTTTATCGAAAAAAATGAATTTTCCAGGAAATAGTTGAATTTTCAACCAAAGAAATAAATTTTTAATCAAGAATATTAATATTTCACAAAAAAAAATGTTCCACTAAATGCGTGTATGAATTTTCAACAAAACAGTGTAAATTTCAAAATTTAAATTTTAAATCCAACATAAAATAGTTAAAAATTCAGTTAAAAAATGTTTTCTAACAAAAAAAGACGAATTTTTAACGAAATAGTTAAATTTTAAACTTAAAAATATAAATTTAAAAATATTTCTACTAAATCTTCAAGAAAAAAAGATTAATTTTCAACCCAGTAGATTATTTATCAATTAAAAAGATGAATTTGAACTAAAATTATGAATCTTGTCTACAAAAAATTAATCAATTTGTAACAAATTGGTTGAACTTCTAACCAAAAAGATCAACTTTTTACGAAAAGACACAAATCTTTAACAAAATTTATGAATTTTCAACCAGAAAAATCAATTTTCTACACAAAAAACACATTTTCAATGAAAATTATAAATCTGTACCCCAAAAACTGAATTTTTAAATATATAGTTGAATTTCTATCCATAAAGATGAATTCCCAACCAAGAAGATTATTTTTCTATCTAAAATTTCAATTTTCCACAAAATAAATAAATTTTCAGTCACAGAAATAAATTTTTAACGAAAATGATTAATCTTTAACCGAAAAAGACGCATTTTTAAACAAAAAGATTAAGTTTCAACAATAAACATTAATTTTTTACAAAATAGATGAATTTTTCACCAAATAGTTGAATTTTCAACTAAAAAAGAATTCATTTTCAACCAAAAATGGATCATTTTAATTTTTAGTTATGGAAATTATTTTCAACAATCAAAGAATTTTCAACAAAATAGTTAAATTTTCTACTAATGAAATAAATTTTTAATCAAGAATATTAGTGTTTCACCAAAAAAGACGTTTTTTCTACTAAATATTTATATGAATTTTCCACAAAATAGTAGAATTTTTTTAATTAAAATTTTTAATTAAACATGAAATAGTTAATCATTAAGTTAAAAAAATGTTTTCAAAGAAACAAGACGAATTTTTGACAAAATGAATCAATTTTTGACAAAAGAAATACATTTTTAATAAAAATGATGAATCTTTCCCCCAAGAAAATGAATTTTCAACTACGAACCTTAATATTTTACCAAAAAAATTAACCTTGGACAAAATACATTAATTTTTAACCAAATACTTGCATTTTCAACAATAAAATATCGCTTTTGAACCAAATTTCGAATAATTAAATTTACATTTAAAAAAATTAATATTCAGTCAAATAAAGAACAATTTTTCAACAAAATATTCTGACCGAGAAGATTAATTTTCTAACAAAAAATCCTAATTTTAACAAAATACATGAATGATAAAGAAGATATATTTTGGATTCCAATCGTGCTCAAAACTGCGAATTTTTGCCGATCTTTCTTGAAAATTTTCATTTGAAGATATTATTTTTTAAAACAACAAAATTTTTAATATAATAGTTAAATTTTCAATTAACAAGATTAATTTTCTTCTAAAAAAGACGAATTTTAATAAAAATAGCTGAATTTTCAACTAACAAAACTAACTTTTAATCACAAAACGAAATAATTTTCTTGTCAATAATTCTTTTTTCATATATTTCATAAAGTTCTGATATATTTATATTTAATTTTATCTTCTTCTATTTCTAAGAATGTTTTAAACACTATTTACAAGTGTTTTCAAGTAAAAAAAAATAATTTTTAATCCAGCAATGAAGTTTTAAACAAATAGTTCAATTTTTAATCTAAAAGATTAATTTTCTACAAAAAACAAAACGCATTTTTAACAAACTACAACAGCAACAACAAAAAAGAATTTTCAACTGAAAAAATTATTTTTTTAACGCAAAAAAAAATCAAATTTTAACAAAATAGTAAATTTTTCATAACAAGATTAATTTTCTTCTGAAAAAGACGTCTTTAAATATAAAAAATTTAATCCAGAAATGAATTTTTAATTAAAATTACGAATCTTTACCACAAAAAAAGGATTTTATAAACAAATACTTCAATTTTCAATCCAAAAGATTAATTTTCTACACACAAAAAATTCATTTTCAATAAACTACATCAATTTCCATGTAAACAAGATCAATTTTCAACCAAAAATATAATAGTTAAAATGCTAGAAGAATAAATTTTCAACAAAAAAAAAAAAAATTTTTAATTGAAAAAATGATTTTTTTAACACAAAAAACAAATTTTTAACAAAATAGTTCAATTTTCTACTAAAAAGATTAATTTTCTTTTAAAAAAAGACGTATTTGATTAAAAATACCTGAATTTTCAATTTAATAAACTTACTTTTAATCACAAAACGATATTTTTTTCTTCTCAATAATTATATTTTCATATATTTCATAAAGTTCTGATATATTTATATTTAATTTTATCTTCTTATATTTCTAAGAATGTTTTAAACACTATTTACTAGTGTTTAAAAGTTTACAATTTTCAATTGAAAAAATTATTTTTTTAACACAAAAATCCAAATTTTAACAAAATAGTTCAATTTTCATAAGAAGATTAATTTTCTTCTAAAAAAGACGAATTTTAATAAAAATAGCTAAATTTTTAACTAACAAAACTAACTTTTAGTCACAAAACGATATTTTTTTCGTGTCAATAATTCTATTTTCATATATTTCATAAAGTTCTGATATATTTATATTTAATTTTATCTTCTATTTCTAAGAACGTTTTAAACGCTATTTACTAGTGTTTTCAAGTTAAAAAAATTTTTCAATCCAGAAATGAATTTTTAACTAAAATTATGAATCTTTGCCCCAAAAAATGAATTTTTAAACAAATAGTTCAATTTTCAAACCAAAAAATTAATTTTCTACAAAAAATTAGTTTGTAACAAAATAATTCAATTTTTAACTAACAAGATGAAATTTATTTTAAAAAAGACGAGAATTTTATTTAAAAGACCTGAATTTTCAACTAATAAAATTGATTTTTAATCATAAAACGAAATATTTTTCTTCTCGACATTTCTATTTTCATACATTTCATAAAGTTCTGATAAATGTAAATTTAATTTTATCTTTTTATATTTCTAAGAATGTTTTAAACTACTTACTAGTATTTTCAAGTAAAAAAATTTTTTATTCCATCAATGAGGTTTTAAACAAATAGTTCAATTTTCAATCCAAAAAATTGATTTTCTACAAAAAAAAACGCATTTTCAACAAACTATATGAATTTTCATCTAAACAGGATCAATTTTTAACCAAAAATATAATAGTTAAAATGCTAGAAAAATAAATTTTCAAAAAAAAAAAAAACAATTTTCAATTGAAAAAATTATTTTTTAACACCAAAAAACAAATTTTTAACAAAATATTTAAAAAAAGACGTATTTGATTAAAAATACCTGCATTTTCAACTAAAGAAAACTTAATTTTAAAAAAGACGAGAATTTTATTCAAAAGACCTGAATTTTCAACTAACAAAATTGACTTTTAATCAAAAAACGAAATAGTTTTCTTAAAATGATAGAAAAATAAATTTTCAAAAAAAAAAACAATTTTCAATTGAAAAAATTATTTTTTAACACAAAAAAACAACAAATTTTTAATAAAATAGTTAAATTTGCTACTATCAAGATTAATTTTCTTTTTAAAAAAGACGTATTTGATTAAAAATACCTGAATTTTCAATTAAAAAAACTTAATTTTAAAAAAGTCGAGAATTTTATTAAAAAGACCTGAATTTTCAACTAACAAAATTGACTTTTAATCACAAAACGAAATAGTTTTCTTCTCAATATTTTTATTTTCATACATTTCATAAAGTTCTGATAAATTTATATATAATTTTATCTTTTTATATTTCTAAGAATGTTTTACACTACTCACTAGTATTTTCAAGTAAAAAAAATTGTTATTCCAGCAATGAAGTTTTAAACAAATAGTTCAATTTTCAATCAAAAACATTAATTTTCTACAAAAAATAAAACGCATTTTTAATAAACCATATGAATTTTCATCTGAACAGGATCAATTTTCAACCAAAAATATAATAGTTAAAATGCTAGAAAAATAAATTTTCAACAAAAAAAACACAATTTTCAATTGAAAAAATTATTTTTTAACACAAAAAAAAAATTTTCAACCAAAAATATAATAGTTAAAATGCTAGAAAAATAAATTTTCAAAAAAAAAAAACAATTTTCAATTGAAAAAGTTATTTCTTAACACAAAAAACAAATTTTTAACAAAATAGTTAAATTTTCTACTATTAAGATTAATTTTCTTTTAAAAAAGACATTTAATTTAAAAAAGAAATATTTTAATACAAATACCTCACTTTTTCAACTAACGAATCTAACTTTTAAACACCAAATGAAATAGTTTTTTCTCTCTCAAAATGTCTATTTTCCTAAATTTGATAGAATTTCTCTATTTATGGTATTTTCTTCCTCATTTTATTCATAAAAATTGTAAATTCATTGCCCAATTTAAAAGAACTCTATCTAGAGTATCTCTAATCGGTCTGAAATCATTCGAATATTTAATCTGCAGAACTAGATGAACCGGAAACGGAAGGAAACAGCACCTTGCGCAGTGAAACTTGCTCTCAAGACAACGAGGAGGACTCTCAGAACAAATCATTGGTGGCTCTGAAACAAGCCCTGGACCGAGCAACCGACATTATTCGTCCATCATCGCCAGTCTCTGACGAATCGAGACACTCCTCGCCTCTGAGGACACTCGACGACAATCTCGAAATTACCCCCGACGACCGCTTGGAAATTCGAGAGGCTCTCTTCGAAAATGCCTTTGGCGCGAAAATTGGCAGCGTCGATCCTGACTCGAAAATCCGAAGCATCGAGAGGATCATTCCGGAAGAGCAGCAGCTCTCGCAGAATACGTACAAAATAAAAAAGGCAAAGTGTCTGAGTCTGAGTGAACCGAAGAGTCAATTGAGTCTGGGCGAAGTTTCGGTGAATGAAGCCGAGGAGAGGGAAAACGACAATAATAATATGACTTTGATGCTCTTTAGCGACAAAAATCACGAGAAGGGTTGCAACTCGTGCCATCATATGAGCGCTCTTGCGAGGAGAAGATCTCTACCTGCGGCTTTGGGACAATTGAAGGCTTACAGCAGATTGTCTATTGGCAGATTGCCCATTCGTAGAGGTGTAAGTTCATTTTTTTTTTTTTTTCATTTTAAATACAAAAATTCGGATTTATTATATGAAAAATAGTTTTTTTTTTATACAAATTATTATTGAAAGTTTATTTCAGTTTGAAAGGAAAACATTTTGAGTAGGGTCTGTTTTTCTTCTATAGTTATGAATTTCACAGTTTCAAAGTATATGTTTTCCAAAGTTTTATATTTTTTGTGATACATAATAAAGAAGAAAACACTTTTTTTTAATTTAGATATTAACTTGTATTTTACTGTTTTTGTTTTATTTTTGGTTTAAGACTGACCGTTTTTATATTTTTTTGGTTGAAATATCAACTATGGCGTTTTACGTTTATTGGAAATTTGTCTCGTTTGGTTGAAAATGAATCATTATGCTTATAAAAATTAATATTTTTGGTTCAACTGTCGTTTTTCGGTTAAGAAGTTATCTAACTTTTAGGAAATTCTTTTTTTTCTATCGATTTTTTTTTACAAAATTTCAACTATTTTGTTTAAAAAAATCTCCTTTTTCAGTGCAAAATTATCCTGTCAACTGAAAATTGAAGTTTTTAATTTTTGGTTACGAAAATAATTTTTTTCAGTTACAAATTCACTTCTTTCGATAAAAATTGTTCTATTTTATTTAAATTCTTTTTCTTTGGTTTGAAATAAACTATTTTGTTGAAAATTAGCTTTTTTTTTCGATATAAAATTGATTAACTGAAAATTTAACTTTCCATTTTTAGTTAAAAATTTGCCGTTTTTATTTAGAAAATCAAGCATTTGGATGCAAATTCATGTATTTTATTAAAAATTCGTCTCTTTTGGTTAAAAATTAATCATTATGTTTAACAATTCATATTTTTGGTTGAACAATCGCTTTTCGGTTGAGAATTTACCTAATTTTTGTTGTTCAAAACTATTTTATTAACTGAAATTTGAACTATTTAATTTTTTGTCTCAAATTAATTTTTTTAATTGCAATTTTATTTATTTGAATAAAAAATTTTCTATTTTACTGAAATTTTTTGTGGAAAATTAATTGTGAACTTTAAAATTTGTTTTTTTTTTAAATTCAACTTTTTTTATTTAATTAATATATTAAGTGAAATATTAATTAAATAAAACTTAAATAAATTTAAATTTTCAACCAAAATTAATTTTTTTAACAAAATAGTTAAAATTTTGTGACAAAAAAAGTCGTGAAAAAAAAATAATTTAACTTTTCAATATTCGGATAAAAATTCCCCTTTTCTAAATAAAAAATCAACCATTTGGATGCAAACTCTTGTGTTTTATTGAAAATTCGTCTCGTTTGTTTGAAAATTTACTTAATTTTTCAAAAATTCTTTGTTTTTTTGTTGATTTTTTTTTTATCAAAAAATTTTAAGTATTTTGTTTTAAAAAATGATAAAAATTAATATTTTAGTTGAAAATTTTATTAGTTATGATTGAAAATTACAATATTTTGATCAAATATTTTTATTTTTTTTTTGTTAAAAATTATTTTTTTAGTTGCTAATTTACTTCTTTCAATATAAAGTTAACTATTTTAATTACATTTTTTTTAAATTCATTAGTTTTGGTTGAAAATTTGAGTATTTTGTTCAAATCATCTTTTTCAGTTCAGAATTATTTTTCGAACTGAAAATTCAACTATTGACATATTTACCTAATTTTTCAACCAATTTTTTTTCTTATAAATTTATTTTTTAGTTGAAAATTTAACGAAGTACTTTGTTTAAAAAAAAAACAAAAAATTATAAAAATTGACATTTCAGTTGAAAATTAATTAGTTATGCATGAAAATTGAAGTATTTTGTTTCAATACTTTTTTGTTCAAATTTATTTTATTCACTTATAATTGAACTATTTAATTTTTTCTTGCAAAAATAATTTTTTTAGTTGAAAATTAATTTCTTTCTATGAACATTTTTCTATTTATATAAATTTTTTTCGTGGAAAATTAATGTTTGAGTTTCAAAATTGAATATTTTATTGAAAAGTTGTCTTTTTTGTTTAAACTGAACTGTTCATTATCTAACTGAAATATCAACTATCAATCATTTTTCGATTGAAAATTTACATAATTTTTCCAAAATTCGTTTTTTTTTTCTTTAAAATCTATTTTTTATTTAAAAATTCATGAGTATTTGTTGAAAATTGAAGTATTTTGTTCAAATTTCCTTCTTTGCTTCAAAATTATTTTTAACTGAAAGTTGAACTATTTAATTTTTTGACTCAAATTAATTTTTTCGTTGCAAATTCATTTCTTTCGATAACATTTTTTCTATTTTATTGAAATTTTTTGGTTTTAAATTAATTTTTGAACTTCAAAATTGAATATTTTATTCAAAATTTGTCCTTTTTGTTAATAAAATTCAACTGTTTTTTATTTAACGGAAATATCAACTATTACATTTTATATTGTTTATTGAAAATCATCTCTTTCGTTTGAAATAAACTATTGTGTTGAAAATTAGTTTTTTTTCTCGATAAAAATTGATTAACTCAGAATTTGACTTTCCATTTTTGGCTAAAAATTCGCCTCTTTTAGTTTAAAAATCAACCATTTGGATACAAATTCATTTATTTTATTAAAAATTTGTCTCTTTTGGTTGAAAATTAATCATTATGCTTAACAATTAATATTTTTGGTTGAACAATCATTTTTCGGTAGAGAATTCACCGCATTTCTCAAACACTTGTTTTTCTTTTCTTGAATATTGAATTTATATCAATTTAAAAAAAAAAATATTTTAGCTGAAAATTCATTAGTTTTGGTTTGAAATTGAAGTATTTTGTTCAAAGCTCTTTTTTTTAGTTCAAAATTATTTTTTTATAGGCAAACTGATACTTCGTTTTTTGTTACAAATTTATTTTTTAGTTTCAAATTCACCTCTCAATGAAAATTTGACTATTTTTTTTTTTATTTGAAAATTCATTAGTTTGATTGGAAATTTAATGATTTTTTTTTTCCAATCTCATTTTTTTTCAGATTTTACTGTTTTATTTGAATTTTATTGTGGAAAATTAATTTTTGAACTTCAAAATTGAGTATTTTATTTAATATTGAACTATTTTGTTTAAAATCAACTGTTTTTTATTTAATATTAAAATCTTTTTTTCATGGAACATCAAAATTTTAATTTTTCGTTGAGAATTCATCGTTTTGGTTTAAAATTCAACTATTTGGTTGAAAATTTTTCTTTTTAGTTCAAAATTTATGTCTTTTATGGAAAAATCGGCCTTTTGTTAGTAAATGAATATTCTTTTTTGAAAATTCAACTTTTTGGTTAAAAAATCATGTCTTTCAGTTAAATATTTATAATTTCAGTTGAAAATTCACCTTTTTGGTTAAAAATAAGAGCAATTGAGTGAATTTTAAGCTGATTTGCTAAAATTCATCTCTCTGCTTAAAAATTTAACTATTTTGCTGAAAATTCTTTTGATTTTTGGTTGAAAGTTTTTTTTTTTAAAGGCAAAATTCAAGTATGTGGATCAAAATTTTCCTTTTTAGTTGAAAGTACATTACTTTTATTGAAAAATCGACTTCTTGTTTGAAAATTCATATTTTTTGTTGAAAATGTAAATTTTGGGTTATAATTTAAGTATTCCAGTTAAATATTCATCATTTTAATTAAAAATTCATCACTTTGGATGAAGCCAATTTTTTTACTGATAATTTAACTATTTCATTTTTTATTTAAAAATAATTTTTTAATTTATAATCCAACTAATCTAGTAGAATATTCCATCATTTTATTTTAATAATAATTATTTTGTTAAAAATTCGTTTTTTGGTAGAAAATTAAATTTCCTGTCTAAAAGCCTCGTCTTTTTTAATCAATTTTTCAATATTCGACTTTAAGATTCATTATTTTAGTTAAGAATTCATCTTTTCGGGTCAAAATTTAACTATTTGGTTAAAAATTAAACTTTCTTGTTGAATAGTGATTATTTTAATGAAATCATTTTGCTTGAAAGTTGATCTTTTTTAGTTCAAAATTCATATTTTTTATTTTTAAAGTCGGCTTTTTGTTTTTTAAAAATAAGCTTTTTTGTTGAAAATTTAACTTTTGGGTGAAAATTCAAGTATTCCAGTTAGATATTAATAATTTGAGTTGAAAACAAATCTTGTCGTTTAAAAATCAACTTTTTGGGTTAAGATTAAAATATTCTAGTTAAATATTTATCATTTTCTGGGTTAAAAACCTCACTTTTAAAATAAATTTTGAAATAATCGACTTTAACATTCATTATTCAACTATTTGGTTGAAAAATTTTTCTTTTTAGTTCAAAATTTAACTATTTTGTTAAAAATTTGGTTGTTTCTTTTAAAAAATAATATTGTCAATTGAAGATGTTCAGGAAATGTCGCCAAAAATTCGTAGCTTTGAATACGATTGGAATACAAAATATATATTTTTTATCAATTTTATTATTTGGGTGAAAGATTCATAATTTTTATTTAAAAAGTATTTCTTTGGTCAAAAATTGATTTATTTCGTTGAAAATTCGTCTTGTTTGTTTGAAAACATTTTTTAACTGAATGATTAATTATTTCATGTTTGATTTAAAATTGATATTTTGAAAATTTAGCTATTTTGTTGAAAATTCTTCTTGTATTATTGTTGAAAATAATTTCCAGAACTAAAAATTAGCATAATTAATTTTTGGTTGAAAAAGAATTCTTTTTAGTTGAAAATTCATGTATTTTGTAGAAAATTAATGTTTATTGTTGAAACTTAATCCTTTTTTTTTAAATTCCTCTTTTTTGGTAGAAAAATAATCTTCTTGGGTTGGGAATTCATTTTTATGGTTAGAAATTCAACTATTTGTTTAAAAATTCAGTTTTTGCAGTAAAGATTTATAATTTACATTGAAAATGTCTTTTTTTGCGTAGAAAATTTATCTTTCTGGTTGAAAATTCATAAATTTTGTAAAAGATTTGTCTCTTTTGGTAAAAAGTTGATCATTTTGGTTAGAAGTTCAACCAATTTGTTACAAATTGATTTTTTTTTTTGACAAGATTTATAATTTTAGTTGAAATTCATCTTTTTAGTTGTTAAATAATTCACTGGGTTAAAAATTCATCTTTTTTTTCTTGAAAATTTAGTAGAAATATTTTTAAATTTATATTTTTAAGTTTAAAATTGAACTATTTCGTTGAAAATTAATTTTTTTCTCAAGAAGTTTACTATTTCACCTTGGGTTTTAAAATAATAAAATTTATCTTATTTTTACTTTAAAATTCTACTTTCTTGGTAGAAAATTAATTTTTTCCTTGAAAATTAATATTCTTAAATACAAAATACATACATTTTTAACTAAAAAAAGTTAAATTTTCAATAAAAAATGGGATATTTATATTTTCATTCAAGAAAATTTAATTTTCAATGAAAAAAAGTTAATTTTATACTAAAATGATGAATCTTTAACCAAAAAGATCAATTTTCTATCAATAAAATCGAATTTTCAACTAAAAGTAAGCTAGATTTCATTATTTTAAAACCAAAGGTAAAATAGGTAATTTCTTTAGAAAAAAATTAATTTTCGACCGGTAATGACGAATTTTCAACGAAAAAGATCAATTTCAAACTTAAAAATATAGATTTAAAAAAATTTCTACTAAATCTTCAAGAAAAAAGATGAATTTGAAGTAAAATTTTGTAAAATCGACTTTTTGTTAGTAAATTAATATTTTTGTTTTAAAATTCAACTATTCCAGTTAAAGATTCATCATTTTATTTAAAAATTCATCAGCTTGGTTTAAAATAATTTTTTTTACTGACAATTTAACTATTCCATTTTCCAATAAAAGTTTATTTTTTTTATATCATAATTGAACTATTTGGGTAAAAATTAAGATATTTCATTAAGATTCAAATTTTGTTTGAAAATTTATCATTTTAATGAAGAATTCATGGGACGACTGAAAAGTCCCGAAAAATAAAATTCCCGACACTGTAAAATTCCCGAATATAAAAATTCACTAATAATAAGCTTGCAGAAAAATATAAATACGGAATTGAAAAATTGCCGAATAATAAAATTTTCGAATTTGAAAATTCCCAAATAATAAAATTCCCGGCAATTAATAATATTATCAATTTGGAAAATTCCCCACATAAATTTGCCGAATTATAAAATATTCAAATTGAAAAATTCCCGAAATTAAACAATGAAAATATTTTAGTAACTAAGTTTTATTGATTACTAATTCAATAAACAAAATATTATTTCTACAAATTATTTTTAATGTTTAATTTCGGCAATTTTACAATTCAGAAATTTTCCAATTCGGATATTTTATAATTCGCCAATATTTGACGCGAATTTTATTATTAGGAAATTTTCCAATTCGGTATTTTTATTTTTCGGCAATTTTATTATTATCGAATTTTAATATTCGGAACTTTTTCAATTAGGTATTTTTATTTTTTGGCAATTTTATAATTTGGGAATTTTACAGTGTCGGGAATTTTATTTTTCGGGATTTTTCAGTCGTCCCGAATTCATCTCTGCCATAAAATTTAAATATTTTGTTGAGAATTCGCTTTTTTTTTATTGAAAATCAATTTCTTTAACTAAATATTAATGTTTTTGGTTAAAAATGTTTGTTTGTAGAAAATTAATCTTCTTGTTTGAAAATTCCTATTTTTAGTCGAAAAATTGATTTTTAGGTTGAAAATTCAAGTGTTCCGGTTGAATATTCATAATTTTGATTGTTCTAGTTTCAAATTCAACTATTTTATTTTAAAAAATCCATGTTTAGTTGAAAATTCATCACTTTTATTGAAAAATCGGCTTTTTTTTTTAAAAATTAATCTTTTTGATTTAAAATTAATTTTTCACTGACAATTTAACTATTCCATTTTCCAATAAAAGTTGATCTTTTTTATATCATACTTGAGCTATTTGGGTAAAAATTAAACTCTTTTATTAAGATTCAAATTTTTGTTGAAGATTTATCATTTTAATGAAGAATTTATCTCTGCCATAAAATTTAAGTATTTTGTTGAGAATTCGCTTCTTTTATTTTATTGAAAATAAATTTCTTTAACTAAATATTATTAATGATTTTATTTAAAAAATTTTGTTTGTAAAAAATTAATCTTCTTGTTTAAAAATTCATATTTTTAGTCGAAAAATTGATTTTTAGGTTGAAAATTCAAGTGTTCCGGTTGAATATTCATAATTTCGATTGTTTTAGTTTAAAATTCAACTATTTTATTTTAAAAAATCCATGTTTAGTTGAAAATTCATCACTTTTATTGAAAAATCGGCTTCTTTTTTTTTTAAATTAATCTTTTTGATTTAAAATAAATTTTTTTACTGACAATTTAACTATTCCATTTCCCAATAAAAGTTGATCTTTTTTGTATTATAATTAAACTATTTGGGTAAAAATTAAACTCTTTTATTAAGATTCAAATTTTTGTTGAAGATTTATCATTTTAA
>NC_046659.1:141245632-141255491 GCF_010883055.1 Belonocnema kinseyi | reverse complement strand
AAAATTCATCACTTTTATTGAAAAATCGGCTTCTTTTTTTAAAAAATTAATCTTTTTGATTTAAAATTAATTTTTTTACTGACAATTTAACTATTCCATTTTTCAATAACAGTTGATCTTTTTTATATCATAATTGAACTATTTGGGTAAAAATTAAATTCTTTTATTAAAATTAAAATTTTTGTTGAATATTTATCATTTTAATGAAGAATTCATCTCTGCCATAAAATTTAAGTATTTTGTTGAGAATTCGCTTCTTTTATGTTATTGAAAATTAATTTCTTTAACTAAATATTAATGATTTTATTTTAAAAATTTCGTTTGTAAAAAATTAATCTTCTTGTTTGAAAATTCATATTTTTAGTCGAAAAATTGATTTTTAGGTTGAATATTCAAGTGTTCCGGTTGAATATTCATAATTTCGATTGTTTTAGTTTAAAATTCAACTATTTTATTTTAAAAAATCCATGTTTAGTTGAAAATTCATCACTTTTATTGAAAAATCGGCTTCGTTTTAAAAAAAATTCATCATTTTGGTTTAAAATAAATTTTTTTACTGACAATTTAACTATTCCATTTTTGATTGAAAGTTAATTTTAAAACTAAAACTTTAACTAATCTAGTAGAATAATAAATCATTGTAGTTGAATGTTAATTTATATGGTTAAAAACTGTTTTGCTAGAAAATTTTGTTGAGATCTCACATTTTTTGCTGAAAACAGGAGGTTGCCTTTTTTCTCTTTCATATTTTTTTATTTTGGTTTTTTAAAATATGAATTAAGAGTCTGTTTTCCAAATTTAATTATTAGATTCCCGTTTTTTTTTTTTTAATATCTAAGAATTTCCTAGTTAAATTTAAATATTGGTCCTTAAAGAGGAATTTAACTTTTAATTTATTCTGAATTTAATTGCTTAAATTGTAATCAGTCTTTAACAAATTTTTTTTCTACTATAATGAAATGTGCTCGTACGATTTCAGGATCATCCGGACAGCACAGTTGAGGATTTGTACATCGACGACGAATTTGGCGACAGTCTAAACGTAAATATGGTACTTTTGGAAGACGACGATATTGCCCTCGACGAGGACGATATTATGCCAGATTTGCTAGAATTGTCGCACCATTCCCCACACAACTTATAACCCCCCCCCCCCTTTTCCCTCCAGGCGCAATTAAAATATTTATTACTTTTAATGAAAAAAAAAAAAAGGAAAAGAAATCGTGAATCGACAAAAAATGGTTACGTCAATTTGTTTTCAGAATTGCTTGGAAGCAAATTTCACTGTGAAGAAATGGTATTTATTGCGGGAAATTCTTTTAATTTTAGGGTGGCCGAGTCAGTTACCATTGTTATTTTTAAAAATTTTGTACCACTCACACATGACGTAGAAATGTAGGAAAAGCTTTTTAATTTAAGAACGTTTCGAGTCTTACACTGAACTGACGGAAGGTGCAATTGTTGACAATTTTTATTTGCTTTTGACTTGAGGCGCGCATATATTTTCAGTCGAAAGTCTGAATAACAATAATAATAATTTAGATGTTTTTTAATCAGTATCTATTTTAAAACCGAGTCAAAAGTATGGCTTGGAGATAGAGATTTGTGTGGCAGCTTTTAAAGAATAATCGAGATTCCGTGCGTCAAGTATTATAGAAACAAGAAAAAAATTAACGATCGGCGATAGTATTTATTTATATTATTATATTTCGAAAGAGGAGACAGGAAAAAAAGAATGACAGTTTTTTTTCGGTCAGATTTAAGTTTCTTTTTTAGGGCATCTCGATGTTATTTTAAGTCTTTGTCATAATGCAATCCGAGGTTGAGAATAATTAGAAATTAAGAAAGATATGCTGTTAATTCACAGAAATTTTAGTTATTATTGAAGGAAATACCGCAGAGGAGCGAGGCAATGTATTTAATCGTCCGACAATAATAAACATTACTTTCCGCTAGCAAATATTCTTCATTTTAGAATCTGAAGGTGTTTTTTTGTTCAAAATTAAATTCAGTTCTAAATGTTTCATATAATTTTAGTTTAATTAATACAATAAAATTTTAGACTTAAAAACTTTTAAAAAATTTAGTAATTTGTAATGATTTAGGTTTTTATTTTTAAATAATTATTTTAAGTTTTGAAAATTTTAAAGTACTAAGTGAGGATTTTAAAAATTTTATGAAAACGATATTTTCAATTGATTCCTGTAAAAATTTAGACTGAATTTTTCCTTTTTAATTAGTTTTTAAGACTATTTAAAACGATATGTACATATTTCAAAAATCTTGCCTTTTATTAAAAAATCGGCTTTTTGTTGAGAAAGTCAATTTTTTGCTGAAGATTTATCATTTTAATTAAAAATTCATCTCTGGTAGAAAATAAAAGTATTTTGTTGAGAACTCGTTTTTTTTTGGTTTGAAATTCAATTTTTACAAACTGAAAATTCTACTAATCTAGTCGAATATTCCACCATTTTACTTGAATATATATATTTTTTAAATTAGTTCTTTTTATTAGAATAATTTAAAAAGATATTTTAAAATCTTATAAAATTTCAATTGACTTTATATTTTAAAAAATCAATCCTAAGAAAAAAATTAAAAAGATTTAAAAGGATTTCCTAAAATTGCGAAACAGAGTTAAGAAGATTCTAATTAAAATTTATACCGTTTTTTAAAAGAAAATTAAGTAAAAGTAAGGTTCATTTTATGCAGCAAGAATTTTGTCAATCAAAATTTCCAAATTAATATTTTTTCATAATTAAATTTAGTTCTAAATGTTGATTATAGTTTTAATTTAATTAATATAAACAAAATTTGGTTTAAACTTAAAAACTGAAAAAAACGAATGTTTTAATTACATTTTTTTTAAATTTAATTTAATTAAGTTTCAAATGACTTTAATATTCTGAAATTATATTCTTACCATAAATAAGATACAAATAAAATTCCAATAATAAGTAATATTTCTGGGGAAATGTTTAATGATTTAGGTTTTTATTTTAAAAGAATTATTTTAAGTTTTGAAAATTTTAAAATACTACGTCAGGATTTTAAAAACGATCTGTAAACATTTCAAAAATCATGCCTTTTACTGAAAAATCACGTTTTTGCTGGGAAAATAATCTTTTTGTTTAGAAATTCATCTTTTTGTTTAAAAATTCAACTTTTTGGGTTGAAAATTCGAGTATTCCAGTTAAATATTAATCATTTCAATGAAAAATTTATCAGTTTGGTTAAAAACAAATTTTTTACTGCCAATTTAACTATTTCAATTTTTGTTGAAAGTTCATATTTTTTAATTTAAAATTCAACTGTTTGGTTAAAAATTTACCTCTTGTTAAAATTCAATTTTTTGTTTTAGGACCAAAAAGGTTTTTTTTTAATTTTTAAAATTTTATTAAGTGAGGCTATATTTCTTTAGAAACATTTATTTGCACTTTTTTTTGGAAATTAAGTAAAAGTAAGGTTTACTTTATGCAAAATGAATTTTATAAAGCAAAATTTCTAAATAAGTTTTTTCATAATTAAATTTAGTTCTAAATGTTTCCTATAAATTTAGTTTAATTAATATAAAAAATTTTAATTTTAAACTTAAAAACTAATTTAAAAAATTGTTAATTAAATTTTTTAAAATTAAATTGAATTTTAAATGACTTTTTAATATTCTGAAATTATTTTCTTACCAGAAATAAGATAAAAATTAATGATTTAGGTTTTTATTTTTAAAAAATTATTTTAAGTTTTCAAAATTGTAAAGTTCTAAGTTAGGATTTAAAAAAAATTTATTGCAATATTTTTACTTGATTTCTGTAAAAATTTACACTAATTTTTAATTTTTTTATATGAATTTTCCGAAAAATGAATTCTAAGAGAAATTTAAGAAACATTTCAAAGAATTTCCTCAAATTTCGAAACAGAATAAAGAAGATTTGGAAGAAAATT
The DNA here is from genome assembly GCF_010883055.1 of Belonocnema kinseyi. Taxonomy (NCBI): domain Eukaryota; kingdom Metazoa; phylum Arthropoda; class Insecta; order Hymenoptera; family Cynipidae; genus Belonocnema; species Belonocnema kinseyi. The sequence goes on along the minus strand of NC_046659.1, from coordinate 141,251,549 downwards.
TTTACAGTATTATTGAAGAAAATTTTTTAAAAACAAACCTTTTTGTAAACTTTGAAAGCTTTCAAGAGAATAAGGAAATTTTCTTTTGATTCGCTGGAAAATTGAAAATTATTTTTTATTAAAAAAAAAAATTTCTAAAAAATTTCTAAACGAAATATAGAGGATTTATAGGCAATTTTTTTGATTTGTTCAGAAAAATTCGAATAAATGTACAAGATATTTAGATTGTTTCGAAATTTTTAACAGGTTCAGAAAAGAATTTTTATTCGGAGATGTCAAACAATTTCGAAAAAAGATTATAAAAAAGAACCCAAAAAATTTTCAGGTAATTTTTTTAATTTGTCTTGAAAAGTTCGAAAAAAATGCAGAGGATTTTAAGGCCATTTCTTATAATGTAGCAAAATTTTTAAAGAATTTTACGAAAAATTCTAGTCGATTTGAAAGATATTTGAGAATTTTAAAAGCGAGAAGAAGAATATATTTAATTATTTCAAGACATGCCAAAAGATTGATAAAATTGTCAAAAAAGAACCTAGAAGATTTCAAGGCAATTTATTTATTCTTAATGTGTTTCATCATTTTTGTTGGAAACATTTAAATAATTTTGAAAGGTATTTATTTAAAAGATACTGAAAAGATTAAACATCAGATTTTAATCTAGAGGTTTCAAAAAATTTCGAAAAAACTGAGATTTTGAAAAATATAAATAAAGGTTTTTAAGGAGTTAGAAAAGTTTTTAGAGAAACAAAAAATTTTCCCAGATTCCTGTAAAAATGTAGAATATTTTTTTATTTTGAAAATTAATATTTTTAAACAGTATTTAAAAAGATTTCAAAATATTTTTAAAATTGCTAAAAAAAGAATCTAGAATATTTTAAGGTAATTGTTTTTATTTTTGTTCTGTTAAAAAATTTAAATAGTTTTATAAGATATTTAAAAGGCTCAGAAGTCTTGAAAAGATGTAAAAAATTATTTTTATTTAGAGATAGCAAAAAATGTTGAAAAAGAATGTAGATTTTTGAAAATTAAAAAAAAATAAGGTTTTAAGAATTTTTAAAGGTTTTTAGAAAATCAAAAAATTTTCTCTAGATTTGTGCTTGAATTTTTTCAAGATTTTTGGGAAAATTTCAATTAATTTTCTATTTATAAAAAATAAATTTTAAAAGAAAATTTCAAAAAATTTCAAATCATTTCCTAAAATTGCGAAACAGAATTAAAAATATTCTGAAGAAAATTTTTGCACTTTTTTATGAAAATTAAATAAAAGTAAGGTTCACTTTATGCAAAATGAATTTTATAAATCAAAATTTCCAAATAAGTAAGTTTTTTCATAATTACATTCAGTTGTAAATGTTTCTTATAATTTAATTTAATTAATACACCAAAATTGTAGACTTAAAAACTAAAAAAAAATTGGTAATTTTTAATTATTCAGGTTTTTATTTTAAAAGAATTCTTGTAAGTTTTGAAAATTTTAAAGTACTAAGTTAGTGTTTAAAAAAAATTTATGACAACGATATTTTCACTTGATTCCTGTAAAAATTTACACTGATTTTTAATTTTTTTAATTTAATTTTTAAGACTATTTAAAACGATATGTAAACATTTACAAAATCATGCCTTTTGTTGAAAAATCGACTTTTTGTTGGGAAAGTAATCTTTTTGTTTGAAAATTCATCTTTTTGTTTAAAAAAATCTACTTTTTGGTTGAAAATTCGAGTATTCCAGATAAATATTCATCATTTTAGTGAAAAATTCATCATTTTAGTGAAAAATTTATAAATGGGGTTTAAAAAAATTTTTTACTGCCAATTTAACTATTCCAGTTCTTGTTGAAAGTTGATCTTTTTTAGTTTAAAATCCAACTATTTGGTTCAAAATTAAACTCTTGTTAAAATTCAATTTTTTGTTGAAGATTTAGAATTTGAATTAGAAAATTTAAGTATTTTGTTGAGAATTCGTTTTTTTCTTTGGTAGAAAATTACTTGTTTGAACTCAAAATTCAACTAATCAAGAAGAATATTTCTGCTAACAAATATTTTTCATTTTCGGATCAAAATTTCCAAACAAGTAAGTTTTTCATAATTAAATTTAGTTCTAAATATTTCTTATAATTTTAGTATAATTAAGATTCAATATATTTATTATTTTAATCTTAAAAACTAAAAACAAACTTGTTAATTACATTAAAAAAACATTAATGTAATTTTAAATGACTTTAATATTTTGAAATTTTTAATGATTTAGTTTTTATATTTTTAAAAAATTATTTTAAGTTTTAAAAATTTTAAAGTACTAAGTTAAAAAGATGAACTTTAAACTGAAATAATGAATCTTAAAAGTAGAATATTTTAAGTGATTTAAAAAATAAATTATTATAATACTTTAAAATATTTTAATCAGATTAAAATATTTCTGAAATTAAAAAAAAAAAGAAACTAGATATCTGTTTATTTTTTTAATTCGAATTTTAAAATATAATTATAAGATTCCTGGGAAAACTCAGAATAATTTATTTGGAAAAATTATTTTTTAAGGCCAAATTCCGGACAATTCAAAAAAGATTTCAGAATTTTAAAAGTTTTAAAGAGATTAAAAATATTTTTAAACCTGAAAAGAATTCCGAAAATTTATAAAATACTTTTAAATTTCTCAAAGACCTCTGTATCTTTTAAACTAACTCGATTTTTTCCTAACGTTTTTTAAAATTCTGAAAAATAAAAAAATGTCTAGATTCTTTCTCGTCCAATAATTAATATGAACTTTTTTTTCAAGATTCTTGGGAAAAGGTGAAATGATTTTTATTTTGAAAAATTAATTCAGATATTTAAAAAAATTTGGAAAAAAATTGTAAAAAAAGAACCCAAAAGATTTTCAGTTAATTTTTTTCGAAAAGATCGAAAAAAAATAATGCAGAGAATTTTAAGGACATTTCTTTTAATGTAGCAGAATTTTCAAAAGAATTTTACGAAGAATTCTAGCCAATTTTAAAAATATTTCATAATTTTAAAAGCTTTTCTCTAGATTCCTAGGAAAATTTTTTATTTTGAAAAATTAATTCTGAGAGAAAATTTCCTAAAATTTCGACACAGAATGAAGATTTCAAAGAAAATTTTTGCATTTTTGCATGATTATAGAACTTAAGAACAAATCATAATAATTTTAAGACAATGCAAATTTTTTCTTAAGATTCCTAAGGAAATAAAAAATGATTTTTTTTATTAAAAAAAATTAACAAAATACATTTAAGGGAATATGTAAAAATATTGCCAAAATATTAAAAAAAAAAAGATATGATATTCAGGTGGTTCGGAAGTTTTAAAGAGATTGAAAAAATGATTTTCATTTGGCGATTTCAAAACATTTCGAAAACAATGATGGTTTTTGAAAATTTTGAAAAAAAGGTTCTTAAGAATTTTGAAAGGTTTAAAAAAAAATGAACCAATTATCTCGACATTCCTGATTCAATTGAGAATGATTTTTTATTTTCATGAATTAATTTTTAGAGAATATTTAAAAGCATTTCGGAAGATATCCAAATTTGTCAAAAAAATCTCTGGAAGATTTAGAGGCAATTATTTTCATATTTCAAATATTGTTTGGAAAATTTTGTCCAAAGTTTGTAGAGAATCAAAGGAATAAAAATCTAGATTCTTAGAGAAATTTAAAATGATTTTTTCTTTTAAAAAATTAATTTCAGAAAGGATTTCTAAAATTGTCAAAAAAGAACCTACAAAATTTAAAAATAACTTCATATTTTTCAGAATTTCTTATAAATTTTACAAAAAATTCAAATAAAAAAAAATATATTTCATCCAAAATTCTAAAAGACCTCAATATCTTTTAAACTAACTCGAATTTTCCCTAATTTAATAAAAAATGTTTTAAAAATGTTTAAAGTATTTCAAAAATTTTCGAAATAGAATGAAGAAGATTTGAAATAAAAATTTGTTTTTCATTTAAATTTTTGAAGATTTTGAGTAAATAAACTTTTTAAGAATTTTGAAAGTTTTCAAGAAAAAGAAAATTTTTTCTTTAGATTCCTAGGGAAATAAAAGATCATTTTTTCAATACAAAAAAATTAAAGGGAATATTTAAAAAGATTTCCAAACTATTAACAAAAAGTATCAGATATTTAGGCGGTACAGAAGTTTTCAAAAGATTACAAAAAAAAAAAACAGATTTTAATTTCGGGATTACAAAAAAACTCAAAATCAAAGTCGATTTTTAAAAAATTAGAAAAAAATAGTTTTTGAAGCAATTTGAAAGGTTTTTATAGAATGAACCCATTTCCTCTAGATTTTTGGAAACAATAATTTTTTACTTTGAAAACTTAATATTATGAGAAATAAAAAAATTCGAAAATTGTCAAAAAAAGGTAATTTAAAGGTTTCAAGACAATTTTGTTTATTTTTAAAATTTTTTTTGAAAAATTTTGAATAATTTCATACAATAAGAAGTTTTAAGCAAATTGCAAGAAGGATTATAATTTGACGATTTCAAGAAATTTCGAAAAAAATATAAATTTGTTGAAAATTTGAAAATAAAAAGGTTTTCAAGCATTTTGAAATGTATTCCGGGAATCAACTGATTTTCTTTCGATTCTTGGGAAAATTGAGATTGATTTTTTATTTAAAAAGAAAACCTACAAACTAAAAATAACGCCGAGATTTCGAACCGGGCCGGGGGGGGGGGGGGGGGGGATCGCTTTTTATTGTAAATTCAAAGATATAGGCCTAAAATAAACACACAAGAAGGGGTGTATATGTGTATGTATATATGCATATGTGTATGTATATATGTATATGTGTATATATATATGTATATGTATATATATATATATATATATGTATATGTATATATATGCATGTATGTATATGTATGTATGTATGTATGTGAACATGTGTATTTTTTGTGTGTGTATATGAATATGTGTGCATACTTATTCTTTCCAGTCGCGACGCCCACAATGAAATTTGCTGTTAATGGTTCTTTTTTTTTGTCAAAAATTATACTACCTGGCTCAAAACTGAATCATTTTCTTCAAAGCTCGACAATTCGGTCAACATTCATCCTTCTCGTTTAAAAATTCTTTTTATTCGGTGGAAAATTCAATTTTTTTTAATTGGGGGTACAAATTTCTGATTGAAAACTAATCTCTTTTGGTTGCTTGACATTTTCATCTCAAGTGAAAATCTATCTATATTGTTGAAAATTCAACTGTTTTATCGAAAATACCTGTTTTTGGCTGTGATTCGGTTATGAATATTTCTTGAAAATTATTCTTTTTGGTCTCTTTTTTTTATTCTTTTTTCTGGATCTACATTTTATATTTCTCCAATTCTGCACATTTGGAATTGAAATTTTCTTGACTTTCAATATATACATGTGTGTATTTATGGGTTTTCTAAGAATCTTAAATAGGATGATGTTTAACGACTCTCGGATACGACCCAGTCGTAAGTCGACCCCTACATTATCTTGTCTTTTACTTAACAGTCCCGTAGCAAATTCGAAAGAGAGCGGTCTCTTATATACTCGGTTGGAGAAAAAGCAAAATAGAAAATTTTCAATTTGGTATAAATACACTTTCTTAAATTTGTGCTTCGATATGCAGTTACTGGGAAATCCGGAAACGTACTCAAAGATAAGTAATTCATAGCAATTCATTACAATTTCACGATAAAAGAAAGAAAACAAAGGAAATTTAAACCTACAAACTAAAAATAACGCCGAGATTTTGAACCGGGGGTGGGGGGCTCGCTTTCTATTGTAAATTCAAAGATACAGGCCTAAAATAAACACACAAGAGGGGATGTATATATATAAGTCTTTGGTGACGGTCTGAGAAGACGGCCAGATACTAACTTCCATATATCACAACGCTGCTGAAGGCTGGTGACCTTCTCAGCATGAA
>NC_046659.1:141241555-141245532 GCF_010883055.1 Belonocnema kinseyi | reverse complement strand
TCTATCCCTTCCACACACTACTCCTTTCCCCTGCCGAGTGAGTCACGCCTACCCCGAAAGGGAAATGGCTTAATGGTGTAATAATAATAATAATAATAATTTTAAGAGTATATTTCAAAACATACCCAAACTTGTCGAAAAATACTCTCCAAAATTTAAAGGGAAATTTTTTTAATTTGCTGAAAAAAATGTTTATAATTTTAAAAGATATTTGATGCGTCAGAAACTTTAAATAGATTCCAAAAAATATTTTTAAAAAACTTTTAACAAATAAATAATTACTCGACATAATAATAAAAATTAATTTCCGTAAAGAAGAATTTTCAGGATCAGTAGGTTTTTTTTTATCAAAACAAGGCTTTAATATTCATTTAGAAACATTTATTTGCATTTTATTTACGAAAATGAAATAAAATTAAGGTTCACTTAAAAATAAACGCACCAAATCTCCAAGGTAATCTTATCTAAAAAAAAGCAGTATAATACACTGTTTGTTAACAAAATACACATTATACAAAACACTGAAAAAAATTGTTAATTTAGGTCTTTTTACTTCGCACAAACATATTAGTTAAACTTACAGAAATTGTTGAAATTTGGAAAGATTTTTTTTTGTTACAGAGGATAAAAAACGAGAATTAGGCAACATTATCTCGGTAAATGCAATTCTATACCTAGAAAATTTAACAATTTTAATATAAAATAGAGAATTTTTTTCAGAAATAAATCGTCATTTAGTAAAATTTTGGAAAATTCTTAGGCTTTCTTTCGGTTAGCGGAGTTTAAAAATCGAATTTCCGTTAACAAGCTCGAAGCATTTTATTATTTTGATCTCGGATGAACTAGATCTGTAGAATTGGAAAATAAACTAAATTGCGAGACCGAATACAGAGACGATACAGTACATCGTCTTATTTTCCCAACGAACTGTACAACTTCCGTCGGTCGCATTGTCCCAATAACAGGAACTTGCTGTGTGCAAACCAGCTCCATTTTTCTGCATTATCGTACACGTTACTGAAAAAATAATACAAAAAATTAGGAATTTTCAACCGAAAAATATGATTTTTTAAAGAAAAACGTGTTTTTTTCCCTTCAAATTGATCAATTTTCTTAAACGGATTAATTTGCAACCAAACAGTTGCATTTCTATCCAAAAAGGACGACTTTTCAACCAAAAAGAATAATTTTCCACCAAAAAAATATGATTTAGTTAAAAAAAAGTTAATTTTTTTCCAAATTGGTAAATTTTCATCAAAACAATTTAATTTTCAATCAAACAGTCGAATTTCATTCTAAAAAAATGAATTATCAAAACAAGTTCATTTTTAACCAAATATTTTATTCTTATAGAAAATTGATGAACTTTCAAGCTAAAAATATTCTTACAACATTAATTTGTTATAAAATAGTTGTATTTATATTCGAAAACAATTATTTTTCTATTAAAAACTATATATTTGCAACCAAAAAATATAATTTTGTAAAAAAAATATCTACTAAAAATATAAATAAAAAAAAGTTCATTATTAACCAAATATTTTATTTTTATAAGGAATTGTTTAATTTTCAACCAAAACAGACGAATTTTTGTTAGCTAAAAGATTAATTTGCAACCAAACAGTTGATTTTTTCCCCAAAAATGATGATGTTTCTACCAGGAAAATTAATTTTTACCTAAAAACTATGAATTTGCAACGCAAAAATAAAATTTCTTAAGAAAAAAGTTTATTTTCTTCCATATAGATCAATTTTTATTCAAATAGTTTGATTTTCAACGAAATATTTATATTTTCTGTTGACAATTTTTAATTAGAATTTTTAATTAGAAAATTAATTAAAATTTTTTAAATTAATTTACAATTTTTTATTAGAAAAAATACAATTTTGTAAGAAAAAATACTAATAAAAATATAAATTAAAAAAAAAGAGTTCATTCTTGACCAAATTGTTTATTTTTATAAGGAATAGTTTAATTTTCAAGCGAAAAGACTAATTTTCCACCAAAAAATATGATTTAATCAGAAAAAAAAGTTCATTTTTTTCCAAATGGGTAAATTTTCATTAAAACAATTTAATCTTCAACCAAATAGTCGAACTTCAATCTAAAAATATGAATTTTCAAAAAACAAGTTTATTTTTAACCAAATATTTGATTCTTATAAGAAATTATTAAACTTTCAAGCTAAAAATACTCTTTGAAACATTAATTTGGTATAAAATAGTTGACTTTTTATTCAAAAACAATGATTTTTCTACCAAAAGCTATAAATTTTCAACCACGAAGATTAATTTTCTAACCAAAATTATGATTTTGTTAGAAAAAACTTAATTTTTTTCCAAATGAAAATTAAATCCTTTCAATGAAATCTTTTCCATTTGGAAAAAAATTAACTTTTTTCTAACAAAATCATATTTTTTGGTGAAAAATTAATCTTCCTGAACATTAAATTTTTTTAATGAAAACTCATCGACTTGGAAAAATTAACTTTTTTTACAAAATCATTTCTTTTGGTAGCAAATTAATGTTTTAAAGAGAGAAAATTCTTTTTTTTAGCTTGAATGTTCAAAAATTCCTCATAAGAATAAAATATTTCGTTAAAAATCAACTTGTTTCTTGAAAATTCATATTTTTAGAAGAAAATTCGACTATTTTGTTGCAAATTAATCTGTTTATTATAGAAAATTAATTTGTTTGGAAAAAATAACACATTTTTATATAAAATCATATTTTTTGGTTGAAAATTCATAGCTTTTGTTACAAAAATAATCGTTTTTTAATCAAAATTCAACTGTTTTATAGGAAATATATCTTTTAAAGATAGAAAATTCGTCTTTTTGGCTCGAAAGTTCAGCAATTTCTGATAAATAGAAACTATTTGGTTAAAAATTAAATTGTTTTAATAAAAATGTATTAATTTGGAAAAAAATTTAATTTTCAAAGAAATAGGTCATTTTTATAAGAAATTGCTAAACTTTCAAGCCAAAAAGATGAATTTTCTATCGCTAAAAGATTAAATTGCTACAAAACAGTTGAATTTTTATTAAAAAACGATTATTTTCCAAATAAATACATTTTAATCTAAATAGATAAATTTTCGACTAAAAATATAAATTACTAAAAAAAAGAGATCATTCTTAACCAAATAGTTTATTTGTATAAGGAACTGTTTAATTTGCAAGCCAAAAAGACGAATTTTTTTTATACTTAAAAGATTAATCTGCAAACAAACAGTTGCATTTCTATCCAAAAAGGACGATTTTTTAACCAGAAAAGATGAACTTTTTAACAAAAAATAGGATTTTGTTAGAAAAAACTTAATTTTTTTTAAAATTAATACATTTTCATTAAAACAATTTAATTTCCAAACAAATAGTTTATTTTTATAAAAATTCTAGAACTTTCAACCCAAAAAGACGAATTTTCTATCGTTAAAAGATTAATTTGCTATCGAAAAGTGGAATTTTTATTAAAAAACAACAGCTTTTCTACCAAAAGCTATGAATTTTCAACCCAAAAATACGATTTTGTAAAAAAAAGTGGTATTTTTCAAATAGATCAATTTTCTATAACCAAAAGGATTAATTTGCAACTAAACAGTTACATTTCTATCCAAAAAATACGATTTTTCTACCAAGAAGATTAATTTTCTAACAACAATTATTATTTTGTTAGAAAAAACTTAATTTTTTCCAAATGGATAAATTTTCATTAAAACAATTTAATTTTCAAGCAAATACTAATTTTTATAAGATATTGCTAAACTTTCAAGCCAAAAAGATGAATTTTCTATCGTTAAAATATTAATTTGCTATAAAACAGTTGAATTTTTATTAAAAAACGATTATTTTTCTAAAAAAATCTATGAATTTTTAGCCAAAAAATATGATTTTGTAAGAAAAGTGTTATTTTTTCCAAAGAGATCAATTTTCTATAATAAACCGATTAATTTGCAACAAAACAGTGGCATTTCAGT
>NC_046659.1:141228571-141241455 GCF_010883055.1 Belonocnema kinseyi | reverse complement strand
AATTTTCAAGAAACAAGTTCATTTTTAACCAAATATTTTATTCTTATAAAGGATTAGTGAATTTTCAAGCTAAAAATACGAATTTTCTCTCTTTAAAACATTAATTTGTTATAAAATAGTTGAATTTTTATTCAAAAACAATTATTTTTCTACCCAAAAATTATGCATTCGCAACCAAAAAATATAATTTTGTAAAAAAAATTTCTACTAAAAATATAAATTAAAAAAAAAAAGAGTTCATTAATAACCAAATCGTTTATTTTTATAAGGAATAGTTTAATTTTCAAGCGAAAAAGACGAATTTTCTATCGTTAAAAGATTAATTTGCTATAAAACAGTTGAATTTTTTATTAAAAAACGATTATTTTTCTAACAAAATCTATGAATTTTCAGCCAAAAAATATGATTTTGTAAGAAAAGTGTTATTTTTTCCAAAGAGATCAATTTTCTATAATAAACCGATTAATTTGCAACAAAACAGTGGCATTTCAGTCAAGAAGATTAATTTTCCACCCAAAAATATGATTTTGTTAGAAAAAAGTTAATTTTTTCCAAATGGATAATTTTTCAGGAAAACAAATAGTCGAATATTCTTCTAAAAATATGAATTTTCAAGAAACAAGTTCATTTTTAACCAAATATTTTATTCTTATAAAGGATTAGTGAATTTTCAAGCTAAAAATACGAATTTTCTCTCTTTAAAACATTCATTTGTTATAAAATAGTTGAATTTTTATTCAAAAACAATTATTTTTCTACCCAAAAATTATGCATTCGCAACCAAAAAATATAATATTGTAAAAAAAATGTCTACTAAAAATATAAATTAAAAAAAAAAGAGTTCATTAATAACCAAATCGTTTATTTTTATAAGGAATAGTTTAATTTTCAAGCGAAAAAGACGAATTTTTGTTGGTCAAAAGATTAATTTGCAACCAAAAAACTATGAATTTTCAACACAAAAATAAAATTTCTTAAGAAAAAAGTTTTTTTCCCATATAGATCAATTTTTATTCAAATAGTTTGATTTTCAACGAAATATTTGAATTTTCAACAAAATACATGATTTTTAATTAGAAAAGAAAACTTTTAAATTAAATATGTCAATTTTTTAACCAAAAGTGGAATAGTGAACAGATTATTTTGTACGTAAAAAGTTGCATTTCTATCCAAAAAGAACGACTTTTCAACCAAAAAGACTGATTTTACACCAAAAAATATGATTTTATAAAAAAAATGTGTTATTTTTTCCAACCAGATCAATTTTCTGTAATAAACAGATTAATTTGCAACCAAATAGTCGAATTTTCTTCTAAAAATATGAATTTTCAAGAAACAAATTGATTTTTAACGAAATATTTTATTCTTATGAGGAATTGTTGAACTTTCAAGCTAAAAAAAAAAGAAGAATTTTCTCTCTTTAAAACCATAATTTGCTATAAAACAGTTGAATTTTTATTCAAACAGAATGATTTTTCAACAACAAAATTAATTTTCTACCAAAAGAAATGATTTTGTAAAAAAAAAGTTTTTTTCCAAACAGATCAATTTTCTATAATAAACAGATTAATTTTCAACCAAATAGTCGAATTTTCTTCTAAAAATATGAATTTTCAAGAAACAAGTTAATTTTTTAGAAAATATTTTATTCTTGTAAGGAATTGATAAACTTTTAAGCCAAAAAGATTAATTTTCTCTCTTTAAAACATTAATTTGCTTTAAAAAGTTGAATTTTTATTCATAAGCAACGATTTTTCTACCAAAAAACTATGCATTTTAAACCAAAAAATATAATTTTGTGAAAAAAAGTTAATTTTTTCCACATAAATACATTTTAATGAAAATAGTTAAATCAATTGATCAGTTTTTATTTTTAAAAAAGTTTAATTTTCAACAAAATAGTTGAATTTACGATTAAAAATATTAGTTTTTAACGAAACATTTTATTCTTATAAGGAATTATGGAATTTTCAAGCCAAAAAGACGAATTTTCTATAGTTAAAAGATTAATTTCCTATAAAATAGTTGAATTTGTATTCAACAACGATGATTTTACTATCAAGAAGATTAATTTTTAACCAAAAACTAAGAATTTTTAAAACAAAAATACGATTTTGTAAAAAAAATTCGATTTTTTCCCAAATAGATCCATTTTTATTCAAATAGTTTAATTTGGACCAAATAGTTAAGTTTTTGAAAAATTAAAAATATGAATTTTAAGACAAAACCCCGAATTTCCTATAGTTAAAAGATTAATTTTCTATAAAACAGTTGCATTTTTATCCAAAAACAATTATATTTTCTACCAAGAAGAGTAATTTTCTACAGAAAACTTTTTGAATTTTTCAGTCAAAAAGACGAATTATCAACTAAGGAGTTGAATTTTCAACTAAAAAAATATGATTTTATACCACAAGAATCCAGTTTTTCTAAACAGTTAAAATTTTAATATTTAGCCAAATAGTTGCACTTTTAATAAAAAATATGAACTTTCAAGGAAAAAGTTAATTTTTAACAAGTTATTGAATTTTCAACAAAACATTTGACATTGAATTATATATTTTTTATAATTTTTTTAAAATAAATATAAACAGAATATTTTAAAAGATTCTTCAATTTTATTTTTAATTCGATTTTAAATATGTATTCGAAATTGAATAATTTCAAATATCAAAGCGTTAGAAATCAAATGATTTAGATTAAATTAATTAATTTTAGACTGAAATTTATTTTAATAATAAAAGCACTTACAATTAAATCATTTTATACTAAATCCCTAAATATTCTACAACTTTATTTTTAATATTTTTAATTTTTCATCAGAATAAAAGTTTATTTTGATAAAGAAAAATATTTTTTTATACCATTTTGAATATTATTTTAATGCGCATAGTTCCAAGAATTAAAAATTCTAAAATCAAAATCTTTTAAATTATAATTTCTTTAAAATATTAAAGATTGTATAATTACAGTTCGAAAGAATAATATAATCAAAAAAATTACAGGTTAAAATTAAAAAACTTTTTAGCGTATTTTTTCAATAAAAATTCTACAATACTAACTATTTTTAATAACCTTTAAATTCAAAAGTTAAAAATGACTGAAATTAGATATTTTTCACATTGAATCGTTTAAAATGTTTTTAAAAATTAATCGTTCTTATTTTTAATGGAACTATTTGGTTGAAAGTTTCACTTTTTTGTAGAAAATTCGTATTTTTGGGTTAAATTCCAAATTTTCGAATTTAAAATAAAAATATTATTTATGAAAATATCAACATTCTACTATTTATAATTTAAAATTAAAATCTTTTCTTGGTTGAAATATTAAATATTTTATTTTCCTATAAAAATAATTGTTTTTTTTATTGAAAAAATTTTCTTCTAGATCTAAATCATTTAAATTTAAATGCTTAAAATTTTCAAATTGTCACTTTTCAAATATTTGAAATTTAATCTAATTTAAAAATATATATATAAATATTTTTTTTAATTGAATAATTTCCCTAATTTCCATGATCCGAAATTCCTCTCCCAAAATATTTAAAGACCAGAATTTTAATCTTATAGGTTTTTAATGAATAATATTTTATAAATTGAACAAAATAATTAATTATAATATCATAATTATTGCAATAATTAAATTAAAGTAACTAAAAAGTAAAAAGCTAATAATTTTTTTAACTGAAAATATTTTTTCCTCAATAAATCAAATAAAAAATTACTTTCCTTTTGTCTTTATTTAATAGTTTGCTTAATTTTTTACGTAATAATTGGATTAAATAAAAATTCGACTGTTCGCTATTTATTTAAAAGTGTGGAATAGTTTTTTCTGCTTTTTTACAGCAGAAATGCTACTTTTACTAATTTTTTGAAAATCATAAAATAGTGCGAGACAAAAAAAATTCAAAAACAAAAAACTTAATGAAAAAAAAAATAAATGAAATAAAATATAAAAAATTGCATAAAACTCACCTATATACTTGTAAGGTTTTTGTAATTTAGTAAGATTCCCCAAACAAGCTTCGACAACATTGGAAGTCCATTGATTGACTTTATTATGCATGTAAGCATTTCCGCCAATCGAAACCTCGATTGCTTCCTTAATAATTTTGCTTACATCGTCGACAACAAATTGGGTCTGTAAACAAAATTTTTTATTTAAAATAATTTGTTTATTTCTCCAAATAATCGTTTTAATCAAAGAAAAAAAAATCCCCATTTTTCGATTCACAACAATTTTTCGGGGACATTGAAATTAAAAAATTCGAATTCTTATATCTGAATTTTTCTTTATTTTTAGTAATCAAAACTGAACTTAAAATTTACACACTCAAGTTAAAACTATTTTGAATTTAAACATTTTTTAAATGGAATCTTATAATACTTTTTAAATAAAAATTTGTAAATTAAATGTAGTTAAAATTTAAATTTTTCAATTTTAAACTTAAGTAAAACGCACAGTTGAAAGGTTTCTGGTTAAAAAGTTTAAATCCATGTTATGATTTTCAATGCTTCAAATTTTAGAATAAATAAATAAATTTATAAATGTTTAAACTTCTATAATTTTAAGCAATTTTAAGTAAGAAACATTGAAAATTGAAAGAGTACATTTTCTTTTAAATGTGCAATTTTTAAATTAGAAGTTAAATTATTTTAATTTTAAAACCTATTAAACTAAAAAAAAACTATTTTTTATCAATTAAAAAATTTCAAAATGAATGGGTTCAAAATGTTAAATTATGAATTTAATAATTTCAAGTTATTTAAAAATTGAAAATAGTTCATAAAGTTCCAATCCAACATTTACCTCCATTTGACTACTAAGAATTTCGAATTGAAGCAGTTCAATTTTTAACGCTAAAATCTGTACATTTTTTTATTTTAATAAGTTCAGAATTGTCTGGTGAAATCAATTATTGTTCAATTTTTAATACTCGAACCAGATTTATATTTAAAAAATGGTTAATTAATTTATATTAAAAAATATTTTAAACTTTAAACATTTTTTTACAACAAATATTCAATTTCAAACTCTTGTAGTTTTTATTTTGCTAACCATGAAATTATAAGAGTTTAAAAATATAAATTCTCAACAAAAAAGTTCATTTTCAACCAAATAGTTGAATTTCTATCAAAATCGTTAAATTTTCAATACAAAAAGACGAATTTTCAATAAATTTTTTTTTACCAAAAAGGATAAATTTTCAACAAAAAAAATAATTAAATTTTAAAACAAAAAGTTGAAATTTCAACTAAAAAATATGAATTCTCAATGAAAAACGTAATAATTGATACTTTAATTAAAAAAGAATTTAATTTTTAATAAAAAACAGTTAAATCTCCACACAAAACCGATCAATTTTCAACAGAACAGTTACATTTTTACCCAAAAAGGATGCATTTTTAACCAAATTCTTAAATATAAACAAAAAATAAAGTAGTTTAATTTCCAGTTAAAAATTTTATTTTTAACCAAGTAGTTAAATTTTTAACCAACGCATTTTTAACTAAAATAATTAACCTTGATTTTTCAAAAAAAAAAAAAATTTTTAATAAATTATTACGACTTTCAGCCAAGCAGTTTAATTTTCAACCAAAAAAACACTTTAACTAAAAATAAAAAACAATTGTATCGGCAACCAAAACACATTTATTTTGAACCAAAAAATTGCACTTTAACTAAAAAAAAAATTGAATTTCTACTCAGAGATGAAAATTTTTTAAGTTGTTTTTTTTTTTAAACAGCGGAGTTTCCAATAACAACAAAGTTTCAACAAAAACTTATATTTTCAACCGAATCGTTAAATTTTTAATCAGATATTAATTTTTAACTTAAATGATAAACCTTTATTTTAAAAAATTAATATTTAATAAAGTATTACGACTTTCAAGCCAAGCGCTGAATTTACGAAAAAAGAATTCTCATTGAAAAAGATAAATTCAAAAATAATTAAACAATCATTAAATAATTCATAATTTAATTTTTTGAAGTTGAATTTTCGAAACAAACAAGGGATTTTTCAACTACAAAATATAAATTCTTAACAGAGAATTTCATTTTCAACCAGATAGTTTTTCATCAAAATTATTAAATTTTTAACAAAAAATAAAGTAGTTTAATTTCTAGTTTTAAAAAATTAATTTTTAACCAAAAAGTGAAAATTTCACTTCAAGCAATGCATTTTCAACTAAAATAATGAATCTTGATTTTAAAGAAAATAATAATTTTTCAACAAGGTATTACGACTTTCAATCAGGCAGTTTAATTTTCAACAAAAAAGATAAATTCACAACGAAAAAGGTAACATTCGACATTTTAACCAAAAAAGAGTTAAATTTTAAACCAAAAAGGATGAACTTTAACAAAAATGTTTAATTTTAAACAAAATTATTAAATTTGTAACCAAAAGTGCAATAGTTTAATTTTTACTTTGAAAAATTAATCTTCAACCAAAGAAAAAAAATAGTTTTCAAATAGTTTCATTTTCAGCCAGAGATGAATTTTCAACTAAAATGATGAATATTGATTGAATAACAAAAATTTTTTAATCAAGTATTACGACTATATATTTAAAAATATGAAATCTCAACGAAGAATTTCATTTTATATCCAAAACAACGAATTTTTTAAACAAAATTGTTGAATTTTCAACAAAAGTATTAAATTGTCAACAAAAATAAAACAGTTTAATTTTGACTTTAAAAAACTAATTTTCAACCAAACACACAAATGTTTTAACTAAAATGGTTACATTTTAAAATGAAGAGATGAATTTTCAAATGAAATTATGAATTTTTACTTTAAAAAATTAATTTGCAACTAAAGAAAAAAATAGAATTTTCCAATAAAATTATGAATCTTGATTTTTAAAAAACGAATATTTAATCAAGAGTCAAGACTTTCAGTCAAGCAATTAAATTTAAAAAAAAAGAATTTTTAACGAAAAAGATCAATTTAATAATAATCATCTAATTATTAAATAATTAATAATTTTATTAAACTTCTTTTAAAGTTGATATTAAAAGATGTAGATTTTTCAATTAAAAAAATATGAAATCTAAGCAAAGAATTTCATTTTCAACCCAAAGAGACGAATTTTTTAAACAAAATTATTGAATTTTCAACAAAAGTATTAAGTTTTTTACCAAATATAAAATAGTTTAATTTTGACTTTGAAAAATTAATTTTCGACAAAAAGAATGAATGTTTAACTAAAATAGTTCAATTTTTAAATCAAAAGATGAATTTTCAAATAAAATTATGAATTTTTATTTAAAAAATTAATTTCTAACAAAATATTACGTTTTTAAACAAAGCAGTTACATTTTGAACCAAAAAGGATGAATTTTTTTAAAACAAAATTGTTAAATTGTCAACAAAATAATTAATTTTTTAACCAAAAATAAAATAGATTAATTTTTACTTTAACAAATTAATTTTCAACTGAAGAAAAAAAGAATTTTCAAACAGTTAAATTTACACTAAAATAATGAATCTTGATTTTGAAAAAACGAATTTTTAATAAAGTATTACGACTTTCAGTCAAACCGTTGAATTAAAAAAAGAACTCCCAACGAAAAAGAAAGAAAAACATTTTGGATTTTTCAATTCAAAAATATAAAATCTCAACCAAGAATTTCATTTTAAATCCAAAAGGACTAATTTTTTAAACAAAATTGTTGAATTTTCAACAAAAGTATTAAAGTTTCAACAAAATTATTAAATTTTTAAACAAAAATAAAATAGTTTAATTTTTACTTTAAAAAATGTTATGTTCAATTAGAGAAAAAAAAGAATTTTCATCGAAAAAGATCAATTTAATAATAATTAATTAATTATTAAATAATTAATCATTTAAATAAATTTCTTTCCAAGTTGATATTTTACAACAAGAAAAAACTGTATCATATTTTTAACCAAAAATAATATAGTTTAATTTTGAGTTAAAAAAATTAATTTATGACTAAAGAAAGAAAAAGAATTTCCAAACAGTTAAATTTTCAACTAAAGCTATGAATCTTGATTTAAAAAAAAAACTAATATTTGATAGAGAATTACGACTTTCAGCCAAGCAGTTAAATAATAAAAACAATAATTCTCAACGAAAAAGATCATAAACTAATAATAATCATTAATCAAATAATTAATCATTTTAATGAATTTCTTTTAAAGTTGAGATTTAAAAAAATGTGCATTTTTCAATTAAAAAATATAAAATCTAAACAAAGAAATTCATTTTCAATCCAAAAAGACGATTTTTTAAAACAAAGTATTCAACTTTTAAACGAAAATAAAATACTTTAATTTTGAATTTAAAAAATTAATTTTCAACGAAAAAGAACGAACGTTTAACTAAAATAGTTCAATTTTAAAATCAAGAGATAAATTTTCAAATAAAATTATGAATCTTTATTTGAAACATTATAATTTTAAATTAAATATTAAATAATATTAAATATTAAATTTTAAACAAATTTATTAAATTTTTACTTTTAAAAATTAATTTTTAACTGAAGAAAAAAAAAGAATTTTCAAACAGTTAAATTTTCAAATAAAATCATGAATCTTGGTTTTTTAAAAAGAATTTTTAATAAAGTATTGCGACTTTCAATCAAGCAGTTGCATTAAAAAAATTCTCAACGAAAAAGTTCAATTTAATAATAATAAATTATTAATTGTAATAAATTTCTTTTAAAGTTGATATTAAGAAAAATGTGGATTTTGCAATTAAAAAATATGAAATCTAAACGAAGAATTTCATTTTCAATCCAAAAACACGAATTTTTTAAACAAAACTGTTGAATTTTCAACAAAAGTATTCAATTTTTAACCAAAAATAATATAGTTCAATTTTAAGTTTCAAAAATAAATTTTCACTAAAGAAAAAAAAAGAATTTTCAAGCAGTTAAGTTTTCAACTAGAATCATGAATTTTGATTAAAAAAGAAACGAATTTTTAATAAAGTATTACGAATTTCAGCGAAGCAGTTGAATTTAAAAAAAAATTCTCAACGAAAAAGTTCAATTTAATAATAATCAATTAATAATTAAATTTTTTCAATTGAAAAATATGAAATCTGAAAAGAGAATTTCATTTTCAATAAAAAAAAAAGAATTTTTTAAACAAAATATTAAGATTTTCAAACAAATAGTTACATTTTAAACCAAAAAGGATGGATTTTTAAAAAAATAATAAATTTTGAACAAATTTATAAAATTTTTACTTACCAAAATTATTTTTTAAATAAAGAAAAAAAGAGAATTTTCAAACAGTGAAATTTTCAACTAAAATTATGAATCTTAGATTTTTTCAACGAATTTTTAATATAAAGTATTGCGACTTTCAGTCAAGCAGTTGAATTAAAAAAAAAATCTCAACGAAAAAGTTCAATTTAATAATAATTAATTATTAATTAAATAATGATTAATTTTAATAAATTTCTTTTAAAGTTGATAATAAAAAAGTGGATTTTTCAATTTGAAAATATGAAATCTAAACAAAGAATTTCATTTTCAATCCGAAAGGACGAATTTTTCAAACAAATTTGTTGAATTTTTAACAAAAGTATTAACTTTTTACAGAAAAATAAAATAGCTTAATTTTTAGTTTAAAAATTAATTTTCAACAAAAAAATTTTTTAACGAAAATAGTTAAATTTTAAAATCAAGAGATCAATTTTCAAATAAAATTATGAATTTTTAACAAAATATTACGATTTTGAACCAAGAAGTTGTATTTTAAATTAAAAAGGTTATATTTTTTTCAACAATATTGTTCAATTGTCAAGTAAATTAATAAATTTTTAACCAAAAATGAAATAGTTTGATTTTTACTTAAAAAAAATAATTTTCAACTAAAGAAAAAAAAGATTGTTCAAATAGTTAAATTTTTAACTAAAATTATGATTCTTGATTTTGAAAAAACGAATTTTTAATAAGGTATTACAACTTTCAGCCAAACATTTACATTAAAAAAATAATTCTTAAAAAAAAATTTAATAATACTTAATTCATAATTAGAGAATTAATAATTATGATAAATTTCTTTTAAAATTGATATTTAAAAAAAACTGGATTTTTTAAATTCAAAAATATGAAATATCAAAAGATAATTTCATATTCGATCCAAAAAGACGAATTTTTAAAAATAAATTTTTTTCAACAAAAGTATTAAATTTTTAACCAAATATAAAATTGTTTAATTTGGACTTAAAAAAATTAATTTTCAACAAAAAGGAATGACTTTTTAACTAAAATAGTTAAATTTTAAAATCAAGAGATAAATTTTCAAATAAAGTTATGAATTTTTATTTAAAAAATTAATTTTCAACAAAATATTATAATTTTAAACCCAAAAAGGTTAAAATTACATTTTTAATCAAAAATGAAGTAGTTTAATTTACAGTTAAAGAAATTAAATGTCAATAAAAAAAAACGAATGTTTAACCAAAATAGTTAAACTTTGAAATAAAGAGATGAATTTTCAAATAAAAAGGATCAATTTTTAAACAAATTGTTGAATTTTCAACAATAGAATAAAACTTAATATTAATAAATATAAGCAATTATCAAATCTAATATTATACCCAGAAAGTCCAGTTACCTTTATTATTTACGAATAAACAAAGCGAATTTATTTAGTTATCTAAAAACTTCAAAACTAAAATAAAATATGAAAAATAAAAGCCTTATTCTACAATCGCAGGTTAGCAACACCGAAAAAAACTATAATTATAAAAGAAAATCATACTTATTTTCTATTCAATTCATAGTCAAATTATTCTAAATTTGATTTACAACCATATATGTACACGTAAATTACTCTGGGAACAAATTTCGTAATAGGATTTGAAAACCGGTTTTGTATTTCGGATTGAGAAATTAAACATCTGTTAAAGTTATATTCAATAAGTAATTTTAAGACCTGTATTTATGATAGTTCTACATTTAGAGGAATCAAGAAATCTAAAAGAAAATAAGAATCCTAAAAATGCATACAAATGATAAAATATTAAATCTAAAAAGTAAGGAATACGAAGCAAACTAACCTCTTCATTCATGTCCTCCATGGCGTATATATTTTCGTACACAATCAATTTAAAGTAGAGAAGCCTTTTTTCAAGTTCGTCGAGTTATGTTCACACAAAAAATTCCTTTTTGGAGAATATAATCTCGATTTTCAGAAACTTCTACCTTAACCAACACCTCAAAGAACAAATGATTTTTTTCAATTTTCAGACTGAAAATCTGCACTTTTTACGGCGATTCTTTTTCACGTAAGAATTAAGATCACAGAATAATAAGGTTATATTCTTCTGCAAACATTGAGTGTAGCAACAATTAATAAATTAAAATTTCGTTGGTGTTGACGTATTTCTGACATTTGACACAACTGAATTTTTCGTTGAACCTGAATTACATAATTTGAAGTGATGAAATCTTGGAGGTGCTGCGCCTACTGTGTGTTCCGAATTGAAACGAGTAAAAGGGTCATAAGCCCCTCACGTAGCAAGCTTCAAGATAAAAGGGTCATAAATAATATTTATATATTTATTAATATTTTAATAATAAAATTTTACTTATAATTTATTTTAATTATTAAATTTTACTTATTTATTTTAATTATTAAATGAATCCATTTAAAATTAATAAAATTAAATTAATTTTAAATTATTTTTATTTTAACTCAGAAGCCCCTCAAGTAGCAAGCTTCAAGATAGTAAAGAATACCCGCTTATTTCTGGGGCTTCAACAAATTTTCATGGTCCATTAATTATTAAAATTAAAAAATTATAACTTTTTAAATTGAAATTTTGGGAATTTTATTTTTTGAGAATTTCATTATTCGGTATTTTTATTTTTCGGCAATTTTATTATTCGTAAATTTTATCATTCAGGAAGTTTCCAATTCGGTATTTTTATTTTTTGGCAATCTTATTATTCGCAAATTTTCTATTTCGGGAATTTTCCAATTGAAAAATTTGTCAATTCGGATATTTTATAATTCGGCAGTTTTCTGTCGGAATTTTCCGAGTCGGCAATATTATTAGCAACCGGAAATTTTATTATTCGGGAATTTTCCAATTCAGGAATTTTATAATTCAAGAATTTAATTATTTGAAAATTTTACTATTCGTACATTTTCCAATTCGGTATTTTTATTTTTCGGCAATTGTATTATTCGGGGAATTTTCTGATTCAGGAATTTCATAAATCGGGAATTTTATTATTCGAGACTTTTATTATTCGGGAATTTTCCATTTCGGTATTTTTATTTTTCGGCAATTTTATTATGCGGGAATTTTAGTTTTTGGGATTTTTCAGTCGTCCCTTCCCGAATGATAAAAATCCCGACTTGTAAAATTCCCGAAATAGAATATTCCTGAATTCAAAAAATCCGAAATAATAAAATTGCCGAAAAATAAAATTTCTGACGCTGCAAAATTCCCAAATTATAAAATTTTCGAATCATAAAAATCCCGACTTGTAAAATTGCCGAATTGGGAAAAATCCGAATAATAAAATTCCCGAATTTGAAAATTCTTGAATCGGAAAATTCCCAAATAACAAAATTTCTGAATTGAAAAATTCCCAAATAATAAAATTTTCCAATTACTAAGTTGCCGAAAAATAAAATTCCCGACACTGTAAAATTCCCGAATAATGAAAATCCCAAATTCGAAAAGTGGGAATAAAAAAATTCCCGAAAAATAGAATTCCTGACACTGCAAAATTTCCAAATTAGAAAATTCCCGAATTATAAGAAACCGAAATTGTAAAATTCCCGAAATGGAAAATTCCTAAATAATAAAATTCACAAATTGGAAAATTCCCAATTAATAAAATTGCCTAATTAGAAAATTCTCAAATAATTAAATTTCC
>NC_046659.1:141221399-141228471 GCF_010883055.1 Belonocnema kinseyi | reverse complement strand
AAATTGCCTAATTAGAAAATTCTCAAATAATTAAATTTCCCAATTATTAAATTGCTGAAAAATAAAATTCCTGACACTGTAAAATTCCCGAATAATGAAATTAAAAAAATCCGGAATAATAAAATTGCCGAAAAATAAAATCCCTGACACTGCAAAATTTCCGAATAATAAAAATCCCGACTTGTAAAATTCACGAAATGGAAAATTCCTGAGTAACAAAATTCAAGAATTGGAAAATTCCCAAATAATAAAATTCCCGAATTCGAAAATTTCCAATTAATAAAATTGCCTAATTAAAAAATTCTCAAATAATTAAATTTCCCAAATATTAAATTGCCGAAAAATAAAATTCCTGGCACTGTAAAATTCCCGAAAATTAAAATTCTCGAATAATAAAATTTCCGAATAATGAAAGACGAAAAATCCGGAATGATAAAATTGCCGAAAAATAAAATTCCCGACACTAAAATTCCCGAATAATGAAATTCCCAAATTCGAAAAGTCGGAATAATAAAATTGCCGAAAAATAGAATTCCTAACACTGCGAAATTACCAAATTAGAAAATTCCCGAATTATAAAAATCCGAAAAAATAAAATTTCCGAATAATGAAATTTGGAAAATCCAGAATAATAAAATTGCCGAAAAATAAAATTCTCGACACTAAAATTCCCAATTTCGAAAAGTCGGAATAATAAAATTCCCGAAAAATAGAATTCCTGACACTGCAAAATTCCCAAATTAGAAAATTTCTGAATTAAAAAATCCTGACTTGTAAAATTCCCGAAGAATTTGAGACGACTGATAATTCCCGAAAAATAAAATTCCCGAATTGTAAAATTGCCGAATAATAAAATTTTTTAAATAAAAATTCCCAAATAACAAAATTCCCGAACAGAATATAAATAACGAATTGAAAAATTCCCGACAGTTTATAATACTCCCGAATAATAAAATTGCCAAATTATGAAATTCCCGGAATGAAAGAATTCAATCTTTTTCTTAATAAATATTATTTGTTTATTAAAAATTAAAATATTTGAATATTGCTCTTTTAAATTCAAGTAATAACGTTAGAAACCTTAAATTTAAAAAAATTTATTTTCCTAAAATATTTGACTTGTATTTTTAATAAAAAAATAATATTTATGAAAAATGTTAATTGTTTACATTCGGAAATTTTATAGTTTAAATATTTTATAATTCGGCATTTTTCTGTCAGGAATTTTATTATTCGGGAATTGAACAGCCTTCGGAATAATATTTTTCGTTTTTTTTTTCTTTAGTAGTCCTAATAATTTATAATGTTGACCAAATTGGAAAATTCCCCAATAATAAAATTCCAGATATTTTATAATATTACAGAATCTTCAAATTCCCGATAGAAAATTGACTACTTATAAAATATCTTAAATGGAAAATTCCCTAATTTCAACAAATAAATTTAGATTATAAATTTTATTTCTGTAAGAAAAATACAATAATTAAATATTATTATAACAAAAAAATTGGGTGTTTAAAGTGTTTAAAATTATTGTTTAAATTTAAAAAACTATAGTTGAAAAAAGACAATTTTATCCAGAAATATTTTTTTTTTCAATTATTGTTATTTTAAACTAAAACAATAATTTTAGAAGTTTTAAACATTGAAACTATTATTTCATTAAAAATATTTGATTATTGTATTTTTAATAAATAAATTATATGTATAAAAAAAGTAATTATTTATATTCAAAAATATTCTACTTAGTTCGGATATTTTATAATGCGGCAATTTTCTGTCGGGAATTTTATTATTCGGAAAATTTACAATTAATCCATTTTATTATTCGAGAATGTCTCAATTCGTGAATTTTATTTTTCGAAAATTTTATTAATCAGAAATTTTATTTTTGGAAAATTTTATTATTCGGGAATTTTTTAATTCGGTAATATTATAAACTGTCGGGAATTTTATTAACCTGAAATTTTATTATTTGGTAATTTAATTATTTGTTAATTTTCCCATTCCAAAATTTGGCTAAAAATTAAAGAATTCAAAGTGGAACTCTTTTATTTAGAAGTTTTGTAATTAAAAAATATAAAACATTGTAATCAATCGCTTAATAATTTAAACTTATAAAATGAAAGCTTCCGCAACTTTTCGATTCAATAACGTTAAATTAAATGTAATTAAAATGAAAAATTTGTTTTTTTAAAAGTTTATAAATTAAAAGTATCATATATTGTCGGTGAAAAAACTAATCTTTCCGTTAAACACATATTAATAAAAATTAAAGCAAAATTTAAAAAAATTTGATTAATAATTAATGATTTAAAAAAAAGTAACAGGAAAAATGATAAAAACAAAAAAAAACCTTTGCCAGTTAAAAAAAAATATTGAAAATAAAATTTCTAACATTGAACTCAATAAAAATTCTAAAAAAAGTGGCCTCTTCCAATTCAGAAAAAGAGACCAAATGTCGTCCTTTTCAACTGTAAAAAACTTAAAAATAAAGATTTTTAACAAAAATAGAGAATTAATTTCTTTTAAGTTAAATTGATATACGTAAAAATATTAATTTAATTAAATTTTAAAATATTTCATTTCTGACAAGATAGATAAAATTTTAAATACAATAAAAAGTTTCAACAAAATATGTAAATTTCCAACTTACTATTTGAATTTTCAACTAAAAAAGATACATTTTTGACAACAAAAAATGGATTAGATATATTGTCAGTTAAAAAATCAGTTTTTAGCAAAATAGTTTAATTTTCAAACAAACATAAATTTTAAGTCTTCAACTAAAATACTTGAATTTTAAACCAAAAATATTTATTTTAAATTAAAACGATGAATCTTGAACTGAAATAGTTATATTTTCAACGAAAAAGATAAATTTTTAACTAAAAATTAAATTTTCAACAAAAAATATAAATTCTCAACTTAATAATTACATTTTTAACTGATTATTATTCGATTCAAATTTGGAACTTTCAACTAAAATACTTTAATTTTTAATCAATTTTTTTAAAAATTAAAATGATGAATCTTGAACTGAAGTAGTTAAATACTCAACGAAAAAGATAAATGTTTAAGGAAAAATTGTTGTCAGTTGGAAAATTAACTTTCAACACAAATGAAATTAATTTTTAACAAAATACATCAGTTTTAAACTCAAAAAGATAATTTTTAATCACAGATTAAAAAAATATTCAAGTTTTTAGTAGAAAGGATTAATTTGAAACACAAGAAACTATTTTTTTAACTAAACTGATGGAATATTCAAATTGATTAGTAGTTAAATTTGGAATTAAAAAAAATTCAAGCAGATAAAAAGAATTTTCCACAAAATAGTTCAAGTTTCAACCAAACATATAAATCTTTATTTAAAATGACGAATCTCTATCCAAAAAGTGTATTTTAAAATAAAAAGTTTAACTTTTAAGCAAGAAGTTACATTTTCAACAACAAAATTTTTTAGTTTTAAATCAGAAACAGTTGTATTCAACCAAAAAACGATTTTTCAACCAAATTGGAATTATCGGCTGAGAAAGACTTTTTTAATAAAAAAAAATGTTCAACAAAATTCATGAATCTTCGAACAGTTAAATTTTCAGTTACAAAATTAATTTAAAAAAAAAAGATTTTAAATAAAATAGTTAAATCTATTTTTGTAAATAAAAAATATTGTTATTTAATTCCATATTATAATTTGAAAAAAAATGAAGCACGCTCTCGAAAAAATTTCCTAATATTTCCAGAGTTTAACAGCTATAGAAAAAGTCTCTGATTTATGTTTATTTTTTTGGCACTTTCCATTCTAAAAATCGACTTTTATCGTTGCGTACTTTAAATTACACTTTAGTTTTTGGTTACCAAAAGTGTAAAAACAATCTCTCATTTAAAAAATCCCGCCGAATTGACAAGATAAGCTAGCGCCTCTGGCGGGAAAGCTCTCAACTCCCAAACCCTAACCTCAAAAATGTTATCAATGAAACATAAACAACCCCGCTTAAACCCCTAAAAAAGTAAAAATTCACAAAATCAGTGACAGTGTCTCTTCTTTCTGGAACAATTACTAAATAGAACTCAGTTCAATTGATCCAACCGATAAAAATGTTTATCCGTAAAGCTGCTCGTTTCGCCGAAAAAGCCGATCCAAAATCGACATCACTCACTCCCATCCTGAGACATTTCTGCCTCAGAATCGACGACAGTCCCGTAAAACGGCAAGAACGAAAATTGCGACAGTGGCGAAAAATGCCCGATCGGAGTCCCCAAAGTTTCCTCGCTCTCTGGGATAAGTCTGCCATGGCCCCGAAGGCAAAGCGGGACAGGAGTTTCGGAAACCTGGAGCGTGGCGAAGAAATCGACTTCAGCATCGCCGGCATTAAACGATTTTTTGCCGAGGCGAAAGTAGATTTCAAGAAGGATAATCAGAAATTCATCAAAGAGAGGCTCGAGATTCTCGGAGCGGATTTGGCGGCCGCGCATTTCCTTCTTTTTCGCGGAGGAAAAGTCAGATTCAGGGGTCACACCGCCTGGATGAAACCGGAGGATTATCCACATTTGCCGACTGTTTTCGACGCGAAATACATTCTCGACGCGATTGACTGCACGGGGATGGAACTCTTCTACGAGGGCTTGCTCAATTTGGAGAATTTAACGAGAGTGAAATGGGTGAGTTTCAGGGGAAATCCGGTTTTTGACGAGTGGTGCCTGGACCGCATCGTGGGACAAATGCCTCGCTTGGAGTACCTGGATGTTTCGGATTGTCCGAAACTTAATGAAAGGGGTCTCGAGGCTCTATATAAACTTTTTAACCTCAAAACTCTGATTGTTACGAATCATCAGAAGTCTGCGGCGTTTGAATTGACGTGTATGATGTTGGGGGACTGTAATCCGAATTTAAACTATGAAATTCTCGAACCTGGAGAGGAATCGAAATTGTCTGTATTTGAGGCTCAAAGCAAACGCGAAACTGAGGCTAAAGTTTGAAGTTAAAATTCGAGAATGGTCGGTATTGTTGAGAAATTGATAGATATACTTTTATTGGAGTAAATAAATAGCTCACTTGTAATCTTTAATTTTTGTGTTTTTCTCTTCTTATTTTAATTATATATTTTATTTTAAAATATTTCCTTTATTATGTACGTCGTCTGAATTTTTTACAGTTTTCTTCTCAGAAAATTTCGAAAAATAGAAAGCAACAGGTTTTTTAAATATAGTTTTATAACATTTTTTGGATTTTCAGAGGTTTTAAGATAATAAATATATTGTAAGTATTTTAAAGATTTTAATTATATATTTTATTTATTATGTACGTCGTCTGTAATTTTACAGTTTTCTTCTCAGAAAATTTCGAAAAATTGAAAGCAAACGATTTTAAAAGAAAGTTTTATAACATTTTGATAATTTTGAGAGGTTTCAAGACACTGCAATTTTTTTATACGAAAATAAAAATATGTTATCTTAAACGATTCGAAAAGAATTAAAATCTTGAGATTTCAAATTTTTTTAAGTCGAAATTGAGATTTTTTCACATTTTGGAAAATAAACTTTTGAAGTATATTTGAAAGGTTTCAAGAAAATACACTTTTTTTTACGATTTCTGAAAACATTTCAAATGTTTTTTTTTTCAAGTATGAAGAAAAATTTAAATAATTTTAAAAGATATTGAAACTTTTAAAAAAAATGTTTGAAATAATTCAAAATTTAAAACAAAATGTAGATTTTTGAAGATTTAGAAGTTGCATTCTTAAAGGTTTTACGACAATAAACTCATTTTTATAAGACTTGCGAAACATTAATTTAAAGAGAATATTTAAAAACTATTCAAAAGATTTCCAAAATTTGAGATAATTTTTTTAATATTGCAGAATTTTGTAAAAATTCTAGGAAAAAAGAAAAGATTTTTGCAGATTTTCAAATCAATTTTTGTAAGTATTTTAAAGATTTTAATTATATATTTGATTTAAAAATATTTCCTTTATTATGTTACGTCGTCTGTAATTTTACAGTTTGAAAATTTCAAAAAATTCAAAGCAAAAGTTTTTCAAATATACTTTTATAACATTTTTTGGATTTTCAGAGGTTTTAAGATGATACAAGTTTTATATAGGAAAATAAAAATAATCTTAAACGATTCGAAAAGAATTAAAATCTTGAGATTTCAAATTTTTTTAAGTCGAAATTGAGATTTTTTCACATTTTGGAAAATAAACTTTTGAAGTATATTTGAAAGGTTTCAAGAAAATACACTTTTTTTACGATTTCTGGAAAAATTTCAAATGTTTTTTTCAAGTATGAAGAAAAATTTAAATAATTTTAAAAGATATTGAGACTTTTCAAAAAAATTTTGGAAATAATTCAAAATTTCAAACAAAATTTAGATTTTTGAAGATTTAGAAGTGGCATTTTGAAAGGTTTTACGACAATAAACTCATTTTCATAAGACTTGCGAAACATGAATTTAAAGAGAATATTTTAAAACTATTCAAAAGATTTCCAAAATTTGAGATAATTTTTTTAATATTGCAGAATTTTGTAAAAATTCTAGGAAAAAAGAAAAGATTTTTGCAGATTTTCAAATCAATTTTTGTAAGTATTTTAAAGATTTTAATTATATATTTGATTCAAAAATATTTCCTTTATTATGTACGTCGTCTGAAATTTTACAGTTTTCATCTCAGAAAATTTAGAAAAATTGGGTTTCAAGACAGTACAATTTTTTTATAGGAAAATAAAAATATGTAATCTTAACCGATTCTAAAAGAATTCAAATCTTGAGATTTCAAATTTTTTACAACTCAATTTTGATTTTTTTTCACTTTTTGGAAAAGAAAGTTTTTAAGAATATTGAAAGGTTTCAAGAAAATACACTTTTTTTACGATTTCTGGAAAAATTTCAAATGTTTTTTTTTTCAAGTATGAAGAAAAATTTTAATAATTTTAAAAGATATTGAGAGTTTTCAAAAAAATTTTGGAAATAATTCAAAATTTAAAACAAAATGTAGATTTTTGAAGATTTAGAAGTTGCATTCTTAAAGGTTTTACGACAATAAACTCATTTTTATAAGACTTGCGA
>NC_046659.1:141155251-141221299 GCF_010883055.1 Belonocnema kinseyi | reverse complement strand
CAGTTTTCATCTCAGAAAATTTAGAAAAATTGGGTTTCAAGACAGTACAATTTTTTTATAGGAAAATAAAAATATGTAATCTTAACCGATTCTAAAAGAATTAAAATCTTGAGATTTCAAATTTTTTACAACTCAATTTTGATTTTTTTTCACTTTTTGGAAAAGAAAGTTTTTAAGAATATTCAAAGGTTTCAAGAAAATACACTTTTTTTACGATTTCTGGAAAAATTTTGAATGTTTTTTTTTTTTGTATCTAAGGAAAAATTCAAGTAATTTTAAAAGATATTTACAATTTTTGAAACAATGTTTGGAATAGTTTAAAATGTCAATAAAATGTAGATTTTGAAGATTTTAAAATAAAATTGTTAAATATTTCAAGGATTTTCAGAGGTTTCATGATAATACCATTTTTTAAAGGATACCTAGGGGAAAAAAAGTATCGCTTATCTTAACAGATTGGAAAAGAATTTAAATCTTGAGATTTCAATTTTTTTTTAAATGTAGATTTTTTAGAATTTTGGAAAAGAAGCTTTTTAAAAATAATGAAAGTTTTCAAGAGGATACATTTTATTCAAAATGTAAACAAAATCTGAAGAAAAATTTAAATCATTTTAAAATATATTTAAAATTTTAGAAAAAATGTTTAAAATAATAAAAAAATTTTTAACAAAATATATAGATTTTTGAAAATTTAAAAGTAACATTTTGAACGTTTTTAAGACAATAAACACATTTTTGCAAAACTTGCTAAAACATTAATTTAAAGAGAATATTTAAAAACTATTCAAAAGATTTCCAAAATTTGCGATAATTTTTTAATATTGCAGAATTTTGTAAAAATTTTAGGAACAAAGAAAAGATTTTGAAATAAATGTTTGTGAATATTTTAATAATTAAAAAGAATTCTGATATAATTTAAAATTTCAATAAAATGTAGATTTGGAAGATTTTAACTAAAACAAATTTTATTAATAAATAAAACAATTTTTAAAGAATATTAAAAAAATTTTAAACATTTCCGAAGATTTCAAATAATGTCAAAAAAATCTTGGGAAAAATGCAAATCATTTTAAACATATTTCAAAGGTTTAAAAAAATCGAAAATTATAAAAAATTAACAATATTTTAAACAAAATATAGATTTTTGAATATTTAGAAGTAGAATTTGTATACGTTTTAAGACAATAAACTTATTTTTATAAGACTTCAGAACAATAATTTAAAGAGAATATTGAAAAACTATTCAAAGGATTTCCAAAATTTGAAGTAATTGTTTAATATTGCAGAATTTTGTAAAAATTCTAGGAAAAAAGAAAAGCTTTTTTCAGATTTTATATCTGATGATTTCAATTTTTTTAAAACAAAATGTAGATTTTTTAACAAATCGGAAAAAAGGTTTTTTTAAAGAATATTGTAAGGTTTCAATCCAAAAAATTTTGTTTACGATTTCTGCAAAAATTTCGAATATATTTTTCTAAATCTCTAAAAAAAATCTGAGGAAAACTTCAAATAAAATATTTAGAATTTTTTTTAATGTTTGAAATAATTGAAATTTAAAACAAAATGTAAATTTTGAAGATTTTAAATAAAATAAAAAATTTTTAAATAAATATAATAATTTTTAAAGAAAACTAAAAATAAATACAAGCATTTCTGATTTTAAAAAATCTGTAGAAAATGCATGTCATTTTAAAATATATTTAAAAGGTTTAAAAAATTTGAAAATTATAAAAAATGTAAGAGAAAAAATGTTTGAAAAACAATTTTTAAGTATTTAAAAGATTTTTAAATGTTCCAAGATAATAAAATTGCTAAGGACTCCAAGAAAAATAAAAAAATATTCATTTGAAAGGTTCAAAAAGATTTATAATTCTGAGATGATTATAATATTTTTTTTAACAAATTGTAGATTTTTTACGAATTCGGAAAAGAAGCTTTTTAAGAATATTCAAAGGTTTCAAGAAAATAAAATTTATTCCAAGTGTCAAAAAAAAGGAAGAAAAATTCAAATAATTTTGAAGGATATTTAGAATTTTCGAAAAAAATTCTGAAATATTAAAAAATTTCAATAAAATGTAGATTTTTAAGATTTTACATAAAATAAATTTTTCTAATAATTAAAATAATTTTTGAAGAAAATTTAAAACAAAATATTGATTTTTGAAAATTTAGAAGTAACATTTTGAATGTTTTTAAGACAATAAACACATTTTTGTAAAACTTGATAAACATTAATTTAAAGAGAATATTTAAAAACTATTCAAAAGATATCCAAAATTTGAGATAATTTTTTAATACTGCAGCATTTTGTAAAATTTCTAGTAACAAAAAAAAGATTTTTGCAGATTTTTAAATAAATTTTTCTAAGTATTTTAATGTTAGAAAAAAATCCCGAAATAATTTAAAATTTCAATAAAATGTAGATTCTGAAGATTTTAAATAAAACAAATTTTATTAAAAAAATAAAATAATTTGTAAAGAATTTAAAAAAAAAATTAAAACATTTCCAAAAATGTCAAAAAAATCTTAGGAAAAATGCAAATCGTTTAAAAATATATTTAAAAGGTTTGAAAAATTCGAAAATTACAAAAAACTAACAATATTTCAAACAATTTAAAACAAAATATAGATTTGTGAAGATTTAAAAGTAACATTTTTACAGGTTTTAAGATAATAAACTCATTTTTGTAAGACTTTCTAAACATTAATTTAATGCAAATATTAAAAAATTATTCAAAGGACTTTCAAAATTTGAAGTAATTTTTCAATATTGCAGAATTTTGTAAAAATTCTAGAAAAAAAGAAAACAAATTTGCAGATATTAACAAAAAAAATTTGGTAAGTATTTTAAAGATTTAAATTACGTATTTTATTTAAAAATATCTCTTGTATTATGTACGTCGTTTGTAATTTTACAGCTCTCTTAGAAATTTTTTTGAAAAAATGGAAGTAAAAGATTATTAAATAAAGTTTTATAACATTTTAAGGATTTTGAGAGGTTTCAAGAATAGAAAATGAAATAGGTTTCAAGATAGATAACAGATTTTATTTTATAGGAAAATAAAAATATATAATATTAAAAGATTCGAAAAGAATTAAAGTCTTGAAATTTCAATTTTATTTTAATTATTAATTTTAATATAATTTTTTTGTAATGTAGACTTTTTAGAATTTAGAAAAAGAAGCTTTTTAAGAATATTCA
Source organism: Belonocnema kinseyi (assembly GCF_010883055.1). Lineage (NCBI taxonomy): Eukaryota > Metazoa > Arthropoda > Insecta > Hymenoptera > Cynipidae > Belonocnema > Belonocnema kinseyi. The sequence goes on along the minus strand of NC_046659.1, from coordinate 141,218,097 downwards.
AAGGTTTCAAGAGAATACATTTTATTCTAAGTGTCAAAAAAAAAATCTGAAGAAAAACTCAATTAATTTTAAAAGATATTTAGAATTTTCGACAAAAATGTTTGACATAATTTAAAACAAAATGTAGGTTTTTGAAAATTTTTCAGTTAGATTTTTAAGGATTTTTCAAGGGTTCCAGAAAATCGAACAAAAATTCTAAGATTCCTCAGAAAATTTCAAAATTTTTTAAATAAACAATCATAAGATTCCTAGGAAAATTTTCAATTTTTTTGATTCAATTAAATAATCTCGGAATAATTTTTTTTTTAATATTTCAGAAGGTTTCTAAAGATATGTAGAGAAAAATTAAAATTTATTTAGAAGTTTCGAAAAGATGTTTTAAATCATTTAAAATTTAAAACAAACAAACCTCAGAAGGGTTTTAAAGATATGTGAAAAAAAAATCGTAAGAAAATATAATTTTTTAAAAGATTTTCAGTAGTTTCAAAAAAGTATTTTACGTAATCTAAAATTCCAAACAAAAGCTAGTGTTTAAAAAATTGTTGAATACAATTTTTAAGCATTTTAAGGATTTATAAAGATTTTAAGGAAATGAAAAAAAAATCATGAGATTTCTAAGAAAATTAAAAAATTTTAAAAATAATTTTTAAATATAAATATTTTTTTAAACATTTCAGAAGGTTTCTAAAGATATGAAAAGAAAAATTCAAATTTTGAAAGATATTTAGAAGTTTCTAAAAAATGTTTTAAATAATTAAAAATTTAAAAAAATGATAATATTCAGGAAAATTAAAATTTTAAAAGATATTCAGAAGCTTTGAATTTTTTTTTAAATCCTTCAAAATTTCGAACAAAATGTAGGTTTTTAATAATTTTAAAATAATTTTTTTTTAGAATTAAAATAAAATTACCTTGAAAAAGTTTTTTTCGAGAATATTCAAAATTATTTCAGAAGATATTTAGAAGTTTTAAAAACATTCGAAAATAATTTAAAGTTTGATAATATTTAAGAAAATTTTCAACAAAATGTAGATTTTTGAAGATTCCTAGGAAAGGTTTTTAAGCCTATTTTTTTTTAAATATTGCGAAATTTTATAAAAATATTAGGAAAAAATTAAATGCTTTCAAAAGGGGTTTTACAAAAATTCCGAAAATTATGAAATAATTTTTTTAAGCATTTTAAGGATTATTAAAAGGTTTCAAGATAATACAAATTTGCTCTTAAAATTCCTAGGAAAATAAAAAACCATTTTGTTTCAGGAAGAATTATTTTAAGAGAATATTTAAAAAGATTTTCAAAAATGGTCGAAAAAGGATCTCGAAGATTTTAAGCCAATTATTTTAATTTAAAAAGCATTTTTTTAAAAATGAGGAAAAGATTCGAATCTTTTTAAAAAATGTTTTTAAGTTTTGGAAATCTTCGAAAATAATTGAGAAGATTTCAAAAAATTATAATAAAATTTAGATTTTTGAAGATTTCCATAAATGAAACTTGCTAAAAATTTTAAAAGGTTTCAAGAGAATAAAAATTTGCTAAATTATTTTTAAAAAATTAGGAAAACTTTATGAATAAAGAAGAGAAAAAAATATTTCAAAGCTTTAAAAATTTTCGAAGATTAAAAAATAATACAAAACTTTAAATGTTTCAAATTTTTTTATAACAATATGTAAGTTTTTGAAGATTCAAATGATTCTTTTTATGGACATTTTTTAAATTTTTGGCAAAATTCGAATAATTTTCAAAGAAATTTAGAAGTTTTCAAAATATTCTAAAATAAGTAAAACCGAAATTAAAAAAAAACTCAGATTTAAATCCGAACTTAAAATTAAATAACGTTTATTAGAGAACATAAATAGTTTACTTATAATCTTTAAATTTTGTGCTTTTCCCTTCTTCTTTTAACAAAACATATTTCGGCCTTATTATGTAAGCCGTAGGCTTTTATATTTTCGTTATCATTTGTGAGTTGAGTGTTGTTGAAACTCAGGCAGTACCTCTTCCAAACATGTTTCCAGCTGATTTTTTTCTTGATATTTTCTCTCCTCAGAGACAAATTCGTGTGTCTTTTTACAGCTTTTTTCAAATCAAGAACAGTCGTATTGTGCGGTTGTACCTGAAAATGAAATTTTTTCATTTTTTCATAATTTATAGCGTTTATCTATTAATAATTATTACAAATTTTCTGCATAAACCATTTAGTAAATTGAAAGTTCCAAATAAATCATTTTATTTCATGATAACATTTTTCTTGAAAGTTTCTAAACATTTTTGATAAAAAAGATTTGAATTGTGAATAATTTTTTAATATTAAAAAATAATTCTCTTTTCATAATTTTTATCTGGGACATAATTTTCCCAGATAAAACGGAAAACTTAGAAGAAAGAAAAAATGGCTGAATTATTTCAAAATATATTTAGACGTTTTAAAAAGATTCGAAAATAAATAAATTTTGAGAAGATTTCAACTAGCTTAAAACAAAATGTAAATTTTTTATTATTTCGGAAAAAGGTTTTTAAGAAATTTGAAAGGTTTCAAGCGAATAAACAAACTTTCTTAACATTCATCGAAAATTTTCAAATGAGTGCATTTTGAAAAATGAATTCTACGAAAAAATTTAAAAAGACTTCAAAAGATTTTCAAAGTTTTCGAAAAATAATCTGGAGGATATAAGGCAATTTTTCTTTTATTGTACACACTTTTCTGAAAAATCAGAATGGTTTAAAAAAATATTTGAATGGTTCAGAAGTTTTCAAAAGATTAAAAAAAAGAAGATATTTTTGAATTTAAAAAGTTTATAGAGGTTACAAATATTTTAGAACTTTAACAAATTTTCGAATATATAAAATATTAAAAATTTTTTTTAAAGTTCTAAAAGCTCTAATTATTCCTAATATTTTGTGAATCAATTTTTTTTTCAAAATTGAGGCTATATTTAATTAAAAAAAGTTATTCACACTTTATTTATGAAAACCAAATAAAATTAACAGAGGGAAGTTTTGAAAAAAAATAGAAGAAGAGATTTCAGTAGGGAAATTAAAAAAAAAACTTGAAAAAATGTAGTTTTTTTATACTTAAAAGGTTTTTTTTTTAATTTTAAAAAATTAATTTTTAAGACAAAATTTAAAAAATTTACAAAAAAAATCTAAATGATTTTAAGGTAATTAAAAAAAAACTTCGATCTGTTTTTAACATTTTTTTGGAAGAAATTCGAATTATTTAAAAAATGTTGTTTTTTTTTAAGAATTTAGAAAAGTTTTTCAGAGAATAAAAAAATGTTCTCTAGATTCTCCTGAAGAAAAATAGAATTATTATTTATTTTTTAAAATAAATTTAAAGAGAATATTCAAAAAGATTTTTAAAAAAGTTCTATGGTTTGAAAAAAAAAGAACCTAGAAGATTTTTAAAAATTGTGAAAAATGTAGATTGTTGAAAAGTTTTCAAAAAAAGTTCTAAAATTTTTAAAAAAGAATATAGATACTTTTAAAAGTGACTTCTTTTATTAAATTTGCTCAGACGATTTTTCAAGATGTCGAAAAAAAAATATTCGAAAAAATTCGAATAATTTTAAAAGATAGATGTTTTAAGAAGTTTTTAAATTTATTTAAATTTGGAACAGACTTCTCAAAGCAGAGGTTTTTGAATTTTGAAGATTTCAAAATAATATTTTAAAATCTTCAGAAGGATTTTTAAATGGTTTAAAGATAATAAAAAAATTGTTTTTAGATTTTAAGAGAATATTTAAAAACATTTTCAAATATTTACAAAATAGTCAAAAAAATCATCAGCAAGATTTGAAGGTAATTTTTTAATTTTTCGGAACTGAAAAAAAATGTTGCGAAAAAATTGAATCATGTAAAAAGATATTAAGAATGTTTAGGTTTCTTAACATTTTGAACAAGATTAACAAATAATTAAGAATTTTAAATATTCCAAAAAATGTCAACAAAATTTAGATTTTGAAATAAAACTTAAAGCTTTTCAAGGATTTTGAAAGGCTAAAGAAACAAATTTCTTTTTTTAAGATTTCTGGAAAAAATTTTCGAAATTTTCTAAACTGAGTCTGCAATATTTTAACGCAATTTTTTCATTATTCTAGAATTTTATAAAAAATTTAGAAAAATTCAAATTATTTTTTTAAGTATTTAGAAAAGTTTGAGAAAATTTTTTTAAATACATTTGAAATTTCAGAATATTAAAAAAAGTTCTAAACTAAATGTTAATCTTTGAAGACTTGAGAAAAACAATTAGAAAAAATTCAACACAAAACGTGGATTTTTGAAGATTTCAAAAAAAAATTTGAATCTTTTTAAAGATTGTCAAATGTTTCAAGATAATAAACAAATTTCCTTAAAATTGCTGGGAAAACCTAGAATTATTTTTTAATTTGTAAAAAGAAATATTTCCAAAATTGTCCAAAACGAATCAGGAAGATTTGAAGGCAATTTTTTAAATTTTCAGAAATGAAAACAAATGTTACGAAAAAGTTTAATCATGTAAAAAGATATTTAAAATGATTAGATTTCTTAAAATTTTTGACAAGATTAAAAAATAATTGAAAATTTAAAATATTCCAAAAAATTTCAAACAAAATTTAGATTTTGAAATAAAATTTTAAAGCTTTTCATATTTCTGGAAAGGATTTTCGAAATTTTCTAAACAGAATCTGCAATATTAAAGGCAATTTTTTCAATATTCCAGATTTTTATAAACAATTTGGAAAACATTAAAATTATTTTTTCAAGTATTTAGAAAAGTTTGAGAATTAAAAAAATATATGTTTGAAATTTTAGAATATTAAAAAAGAATTCGAAACAAAATGTAAATCTTTGAAGACTTTAGAAAAATAAAATTTATAAAGTTGCTAAAACATATCAAACGACTTCCAAAATTACTAAAAGAGAATGTAGCACAAATCCGAATCATTCAAAAATATATTTTTTAAAGTTTAAAAAGATTCAAAAATAATTAAGAATTCGAAAAAATTTAACACAAAACGTAGATTTTTGAAGATAGCAAAATAAAATTTTGAATCTTTTTAAAGATTGTGAAATGTTCAAAAATAATAAACAAATTTCCTTAAAATTTCTGGGAAAACCCAACATTATTTTTTAATTAAAAAAAAAGGAATATTTCCAAAATTGACTAAAACGAATCTGGACGATTTTAAGGAAATTTTTTTCAATATTGCAATAATGTATATAAATATTAGGAATAATTGAAATAACTTTAAAAAGGTATTTGAAAGGGCTTGAAAGAATAAAAAAAATATGAAATTCGAATTCATGGGAAATGTTTGAATGATTTTCTGTTTTAAGACTTAATTTTTAAAGAAATTTAAAAAAATATTTCAACCAATTTTCACACATTTCTTCCAAAAATCTTTAAAAAAATCAAGATTATAATGAATTTTTTTACGCCTTTTTACGCTCAAAATTTTGGAAATAATTTGAGTCAGTTTAAAGGATACTTAAAAAATCATATTTTTTGCTAGTAAAGTAATATTTGATGGTGAAAAAACAAGATTCTTTTCAAATAAGATTCATAATTTCAATTGAAAATTAATCCCTGCTTGAGAATGTATTTTGTTTAAAATTTGTATTTTTGGGCAAAAAATTTATCTTTTTGGCAGAAGAAAATTTATCTATTCAGTTAAAATTCAACTATTTGTTTCAAATAAAATTTCCTGTTAAAAATTCATATATTTTTTAGTTAAAAAAATTAACTATTTTGTAGAAAATTCTTTTCAGAAAATAAATTTATTTGTAAATTTTTAATTTGTACTGAAAATGGGGTTTCCCTTCAAATCGAGAAATTGTAAATTAAATAAAAACTTACCACAACCGCGATCATTGGTAAATCCTCTCGATTCAAATACAAAGTTATTGCTTGCCCTTGAACAACCGCAGTTTGTGCTTTTATTTCCTCGAGGGTTGCATCTGGAGGAAGTTCTCCAAAAAGTGGATCACTTTCTATTATTTTACTAATTGCGTCCTTTGTAAGTTTAACCAATTCCTCGTGAGAGAATATTACATTTGATCTGTCACTCTCTTCCATTTTCACCATTTTTGAACCAGATTCTGTTTCTGCTTGTAAATTACTCATTGCTTTATTATTTTTGTTCAATTAAATTTGATTAATAAGCAAATAAATATCAACAATGACAATCTGTTTGTTTTCAAATTTTTTAAGGTTAGGAATTAGGATGACCGCACTGCGCATGCGTCGCACGATCGCGCGTTTATTTGAAAAGATTAAATGTGCAAAACAATTTTTCACAATATATAATAATTATAAAGTAAAAAATATTTTGAAGGGGGAGTTTACGACTCACCAGAGTCCGTGATCTGTTTGGGTCCGAGTTCTGCAAAAATTTTATTCAATTACTTAAAAATAGTTTTTTTTTTTAATACAAACTATTAATAGCATTTTTTAGTTTATTTGTAAAATTAAGCGTAAGAGTAATTTCTTCAGTTTGAAGAGAAAAATTTAATATTTTAAATACGGGTCATTTTTTCTTATGTAGTTCTGTATTTTACAAACATAGCCTTATTGTCTACTGAAGAAAATTCAAAGTGCGTGTTTTGATAATATTTTCTATTTTTTCTACCAAATAATTGAATTTTCAGCTTATAAAGATAAATTTTGAACCAAAAATGAAATATTTCGATTTTCAACCAAAATGACTAATTTTTTAACAAGCAGCTTAAGTTTATAGTAGAAAGGCAAAATTTCCACGCAATACATAAATTCCTAACTAAATATTTAAAGTTCTAACGAAAAAAGGTCAATTTTCTACTGAAATACAATTTCGTTAAAAAAATCGTAAAATTTTCAACTGAGAAACGAATTTTCAACCAAAAATAGAACAGTGCAATTTTCAGGTAAAAAAATATAATTTCAAAAAAAAAATATATATATATATATATATAATTTGCAACATAAGAAGTTAATTTTCATCTAAAAATGAAGATATTTTTAATCAAAAATAGAATAGTTCAATTTTCTGTTAAAAAATTAATTTTCAACAAAAAAAGAAAATTTTTCCATAGAAAAGTTGAATATTCGCCGCCATAGATATTAACTTTCAACTAAATTAAAGAATCTTCAATCAAAAATATTACTTTTTAACGAATAAATATAACTTTGAATAATTCAATATTTACATTCAAAAATTAATTTTCAACAAAAATAAATAAATAAAAAGTTCTAATAAAATACTTGGTTTCCTTCGAAAGTAAGGAATTCGCATTAAAAAAATTGTAACAAAAAATGAAATAATTCGATTTTCAGCCAAAAAAAATAATTTAGAAATAAAAATGGAGGTTGGAATAAAATACTTAAATTTTCAACCCAAAATAAAAAATCTGCAACCATAAAATTTTTTTTTTCAAAGAAGAAGATTAATTTTCTATAAAAAATCAAGTTTTCACTCAAAATTAATTTTGAACAAAGTAGAAACATTTGTAACAAGCGAAATTAATTTTTAATTAAAATAAATGAATTTTCAAACAAGAAGAATAATTTTCTTAGAAGAAATGTAAATTTTCAAACCTAGTTGAATTTTTAACTAAAAAGATCAATTTTGAGGAAAAGAGAAACGAATTTTGTAAAGATTAGTTAAATCATCAAACTTAAAATGATTTTTCAATAAAAAATATTAATTTTTAACCAAAAGTGACGAATTAAAAAAAAAATAACATAAATTTTCATCCAAATGATCAATTTTTAAACTAAAAGAGGTAAATTTTTATCAAAAAACGGATAAGTTAAATTTTGAGTCAATCAATTTTTATTGAAGAAAACTGAGTTTTATCAAAATAGTTAATTTGAAACCAAAGAGGTAAATCTTCAGCAAGCGTCGTAAAATGTAATAGTTGATCTTTTAATAAAAAATATTTTTAATTAAGAGCTTCAATCAAAAATTTCAACCGATAAAATTCTAATTAAGGGCATGTGACACAGCTAAATACCTATATTACCGACCTCACTTTTCAGTTCACTGAATGTTTTTTTAAGCCTAAGAACTTTTTTTATAAATAAAATATCGAGCTGAAACTTTAGAAAATGTATTAGAGTACAATAAAGTACGTTTAGGTACTGCATTTTGGTAGGAACTTCACTGAAAATTATTTCATCTTTTTTCTGAACCTCAAAATTTTTTTAACGTTCGAACTTTTTTTTATACATAAAAGTTCAGTCTCAAACTTTGAGAAATGCAAGAGCCGAAAGAAAACTACGTTTAAGTACAAAGACTAATAATAAAAGAAGTAAAAAAATATATTTCAACAATCAATTCCAACGGCATCAGCCGGTAACGTTGTACACGAAAATACGAAACCTGGCGGCCACTAGACGAGGCTCTAGAGGGTTCGTATTTTCGTCTACAACGTTACCGGCTGATTCCGATGGAATTGATTGTTGAAATATATTTTTTTACTTCTTTTATTATTAATATTTGTACTAAACGTAGTTTTCTTTCGGCTCTTGCATTTCTGAAAGTTTGAGACCGATATTTTATGTATAAAAAAAGTTGTAACTTTCAAAAAAATGTCGAAATGTTGAAAAATTGTTTTAAAAAGATTTCTAAAATCGTCAAAAAGTCTTTGCTATCGGTACCAACAATGTTCTCCATTTTTGTAATATTATTAATTCGGAAATACATTATTCGTTGAGAATCTTAATTGAAATAAAGATTGTAGCTACCGCCATTAAATTTTTAACCGAAAAAATTAATTTTTTAACTAAAATTAGGAACCTCTTATTTAAAAAAATATATACCAAGGAAATTAATTTTGTATAAAAAAGAAGAATCTTAAACAAATTTCTGAATTTTCAACTAAAAAAGGAAAATTTCCAACCTAAAATGAAATACATTTATTTACAATAAACAAGAATTTATTTTTAACAATAAAAATTAGTTTGAATAAATACTTCAATTTTCAATTAAAAACATTAATTTTTAATCATAAATATTAATTTTCTACCAAAAATAATGAATTTTGACAAGTTTGCATGATTTTTGAACTGGAAAATACAAATTTTCAACCAAACTGAAATATTTCGAACCAAAAGATGACAAAATATTTGAATTTTCGAGTGTAAACGATAAATTAAAAAAAAAGAATTCAAAATTTAAAATATTAAAAAAAAAGTTTTTTTAATGGAGATTTTCGACAATTTTTAAATAAAATTTCAAGGTTTTCAATGATTCTGAACTTTGAAAAGAGCAAACAAAAGAAGAAATCTTAGAAAAAACTTGGGATCCTTTTAAAAGATATCTAATAAGTTAGTAGAAATTAAAAAAAATCGAAAACGAATCTTTTTTTTTTGTTGAAAAATTATTTTAAAAAGATTTGTAAAATGTTCAAAAAGTTTTTGTTCACGGTACCAACAATGTTCTTAAATGATATAATGTTATTAATTCGGAAATACATTATTCGACGAGAATCTTTATTCAAATAGAGATTGTAGTTCCCGCCATTAAACATCGATAACCGACGTTCGAGATATACGAGACCTATCTGAGCCTGCCTTCATGCTATCCATCGTGTGTTGATTCTCGGTAAACACATAAGCGTAGAGGTTATACTGAATTTAATTTTTCGATTTCTTTCATAAATAAACTACAAAATACTGTTTCGAATTGCATTGGAAGTGGAAAAGAATGGCGTCGAGCAGCAGTTTCTCGAGCAGCGACGACGAGAGCAGAAACGAGAAGGCATCACGAAAACGAAGAAAGACTCAGGGTGGTGACAAACGACGAGGTTCTCAGCGAGAAAATGACAATCATCGTAAATCAAATTCAGAGAAAAACGACCGCCGAAATCAATTTTACCGAGAAAACAGGCCACAAAGAAAACGAAGACTCGAAAACACACCCCCGCGAAGAGAGTCTCCTCCCGTGCGTCACCGAGAAGAAGAAACGGTCTCCAGAAGGAGTCGGGAAGAGAGCAATCAAAACAGACAACGTGATGGTCGTGACAGGAGGCAAAATAAAAGCAGTTTTGAGCAAGCAAAAGTGAAAAAAGAGCCCTCGCCAGATTGGGGGAGACCTAGTGTGAAAAAAGAGGAGAAACCGAACCCCCAGGACAAGGAAAAGCCGAATTTTGGATTATCCGGAAAACTGACTGAAGATACCAATACTGTAAATGGGGTGGTTGTTAAATATTCAGAACCCGAGGATGCCAGAAAACCGAAGAGGAGGTGGAGGCTCTATCAGTTTAAGGGAGAAAAGAATTTGCCCACGCTTCATATTTCTCGACAGTCTGGTTATTTGATCGGCAGAGATCGCAAAGTTGCGGATCTTCCCATTGATCATCCTTCGTGTTCGAAACAACATGCTGCTTTCCAGTTCCGCTTGGTTCCTTACACGAGAGAAAATGGCACTCGAGGTCAAAGAGTGCGACCCTATTTGATTGATTTGGAGTCGGCTAATGGGACTTTTGTGAATGGGGTCAAATTGGAACCGAGGAGGTATCACGAGCTGCTTGAAAGAGATGTTATTAAATTTGGATTCAGTTCCAGGGAGTATGTTTTGCTCCATGAGCAAAGTAAGGACGAGGATCTCGATGATGATGTACCTACTGCTTAGGTGATGATTTATTTTTCTTTATCACATTCCATTTTTTATTCATCAATTTTATTTTCAGTTTTGTCTAGATTTTTTGTCGTTCTGATTTTCTGATTTTTTTTCTGTCCTGTTTTTTTTATGCCCAATATCGATAAATGGCTTTTTTTTATTGCGCGGACTTGTGGATCGTTAAATCTAATATAGCTAATAACTAAATTGTTAAGTTTTTAAACGAAGATATTCATTTTGAACTGAAATGAGGCATTTTTGATTAGAAAAAACAATTAAGTTTTAACAAAGATGATTAATTTTATATGAAAAAGACGAATTTTCAACTAAAGAAGGAAAATTTTCAACCGAAAATGGAATAGCTTTATTTACAATGAGCAAGAATATATTTTTTACTCTAAAAAAATATTTTTTTTAAATAGTTAAATTTTTAACCAAAATGATTAATTTTTATACATAAATATTAATTTTCGACCAAAAAAGACGATTTTTTTTAAAATTTGCATGATTTTTCAACTAAAAAATAAGAATTTTCAACAAAACATATGAATTTTCAACTGAAAAAGATTAATTTTTATTTAAATACGTAATTTTTAAGCTAAAAAAGAGAATTTTTCAACTAAAAACGGTATAGTTAAAAAATTATTTTTCAACCAACTAAAAACAAATTTTCATTAAAATACATATATTTTTAACATAATAGTTCAATTTTTAATCGAAAAAATGAATTTTTAACTAAAGTAAGAAATTTTTAATTAATTAAAAGAAATAAATCAAGGACATTAATTTTCTATAAAAAAGACGAATTTTCAAATAAAAAAAACAGGAAATTTTCCAATCTAAAATAAAATATCTTTAGTAACAGTTTAAAATAATGAATTTTCAATCCTAAGAAACGAATTAGAAAATAAGTAGTTACACTTTTAACCATAAATATTAATTTTCTACCAAAAAGACAAATTTTCAAAAATATGCATGATTTTTCAACTAAATGTTTGAATTTTTAACTACCAATTGAAACAAAATTTCAACAAAACATGAATTATCAACTGAAAAAGATCAATTTTTAACCGAACATGGAATTCTTAACATTTCAGTTTCAAAAGTTAATTTTTTACCCAACAAAAACTGAAATTTAAAAAAAAGTTAAATTTTTAACCAAATTAATTATTATTTAAATACATAATTTTTAAGGTAAAAACGATAAATTTTGAACTGAAAACGGTATAGTTAAAAAATTATTTTTTAACCAACTAAAAACGAATTTTCATTAAAATACATATATTTTTAACATAATAGTTCAATTTTTAATCGATAAATTAAATTAAAAAAAATAAACCAAGGAGATTAATTTTGTACAAAAAAGACGAATTTTCAACTAAAAAAACAGGAAATTTTCCAATCTAAAATGAAATATCTTTAGTAACAGTTTAAAAGAACGAATTTTGAATCCAAAAAGACGAATTTTAAAAAATTTGCATGATTTTTCAACTCAAAAAATATAAATTTTGAACCAAAAATGAAATATTTCCAACAAACAAATGAATTTTAAATTAGGAAAATTAATATTGTGCTAAAGAAGACGAATTTTCAACAAAAAAAAAGATTAGAATTTTAAATTGAAAAAGATAAATAAAAAATGTCTGAAAAAAGTAGTTGAATTTTCGATCAAAAAGTCGAATTTTCCATTATAAAGATAAGAATTCTATCAGTTAAAACAAATTTTCAACGAAATATATGAATTTTCAACTAAAAAAGGAATTTTCAGTCAAACATGGAATTGTTAACTATTCATTTTAAAAAGTTAATTTTTGAACCAAAAAGAACCGAAATTTCTACAAAAAAGTTAAATTTTCGACCAAATGAATTTTGTTTAAAATACATAGTTTTCAAGCTATAAAAAAAATTCAACTATAAATTGAATACTTACAAATTATTTTTCAACCAATTCGAAACGAGTTTTCATTAAAATACATGAATTTTCAATGAACTGGATCAATTTTTAATTGAAAAAATCAATTTCTTAACTAAAATATTTATTCTAAACATAAATTCTAATTTTCTACAAAAAAAACTATTTTTTTAAACATTTTTACGATTTTTTAGTTAAAAAAATACAAAATTTTAAACACAAATTAAATATTTTGAATAAAAAGATGAATTTTCGACTTTTAAACAAAGGAATGAATTTTCAATAAAAATGTTTTGGAACAAAATAGTTGAATTTTTGACCAAAAAGTTGAATTTTCAACAATAAAGAGAAGAATTCTGTCAAAACAAAATTTCAACGAAATATCTCAATTTTCAACTAAAAAAAGGAATTTTCAGTCAAACATGGAATAGTTAACTTTTCATTTTAAAAAGTTAATTTTTCACCCAAAAAGAACCGAAATTTCTACAACAAAGTTAAATTTAAAAAAATTAATTTTGGTTAAAATACATAAATTTTAAGCTAAAAAAGATCATTTTCAACTAAAAATGGAATAGTTAAAAAATGATTTTTTCTAACATTTCAAAACGAATTTTCAATAAAATACATTAATTTTTAACATAATAGTTTAATTTTTAATCGAAAGAATTAATTTTTTGACTAAAATGAGGAATCTTTAAAATTTCCACTCGAAAATGAAATACCTTTATTTACAATTAATAAGAATTTATTTTTGAGCCTAAAAATTAATTTGAATAAATAGTTTAATTTTCAAGTGAAAATATTTATTCTGAACCATAGATATTAATTTTCTACCAAAAAAGACGAATTTCTTTAAATTTGCATGATTTTTCATCTAAAAAATAAAAATTTTCAACGAAAATTGAAATATTTCGACCAAAAAAAGGAATTTTCAGCTATGAAGATTAATATTCTATCAAAGAAGACGAATTTTTTTTAATTATTTGAATTTTCAACGGAAAAAGATAAATTTAAAAAGAAAAAAAAAGAATTTAACTATTATGTTAAAAATTAATGTATTTTATTGAAAATTCTTTTTGAATTGTTTGAAAAATAATTTTTTATCTATTCCATTTTTAGATGAAATTTTTTTTTAGCTAAAACATGATGTATATTAATAAAAATTAAATTAGTTAAAAATTTAACTTTTTTTGTTGAACTAGTTCTTTTTGGATAAAAAATTAACTTTTTAAACTAAAAAGTTAACAATTCCATTTTTGATTGAAAATTTATCTTTTTTCAATTTTTAACCTTTAAATTGCTAAATTGTAAAATCAATTATTGTTCAATTTCCAATACTGTAACTTCAGTTAAATTTTTAAAATCATTAATTAATTTTTATATTTAAATCAAACTTCTTCTAAATTAATACTTAATAAAATTCACAAATAAAAAAGAAACAGAATTAAGAAATTGTATCATGTGACACGAAATTTATGATATTTTAATATCATAATTTTAATTTTAATATAATGATATAACTATTTTGATGAGAAATATTTTTTTTTAATTTATCGTTTTCGGATGAAAAATCAAATATTTTGTTGAAAAATCATTTTCTTTGGTAGAATATTAATCTTCATAGTCTAAAATTCATCTTTTTGTTCAAAATATTTCATTTTTGGTTGAAAATTTGTATTTTTTAGTTGAAAAAACATGCAAATTTGATCAAATTCGTCTTTTTTGGTAGAAAATTAATATTTATGGTTAAAAATAAATATTTTCGATTAAAAATTGAACTATTATGTTAAAAATTAATCTGTTTTATTGAAAATTGTTTTTTAATTGTTTGTAAAATCATTTTTAACTATCCTATTTTTAGTTGAAAATTTATCTTTTTTAGCTAAAATATGATGTATATTAATGAAAATTAATTTGGTTAAAAATTTAACTTTTTTTCTTGAAATTTAAGTTCATTTTGGATAAAAAATTAACTTTTTACCTAAAAAGAACTGAAATTTGAACAAAAAAGTTTAATTTTTAACCAAATTATTTTTTATTAAAATGCATCATGTTTTAGCTGAAAAAGATAAATTTTCAACTAAAAATGGAATAGTTTAATTTTTTAAATTGTTTAAGGAACAATTCAAAACGAATTTTCAATAAAATACATTAATTTTTAAAATAATAGTTTAATTTTTAATTGAAATGAGGAATCTTTAATTTAAAAAAAAATGAAGTAAAAACATTAATTTTGTATAAAAAAGACGAATTTTCAACTAAGAAAATAGGAAAGTTTCCAATCTAAAATGAAATATCTTTGGTATCAGTTTAAAAGAATGAATTTTGAACCCTAAGAAACGAATAAGAAAAAAATTAGTTACAATTTCAACCAAAAAGATTAATTTTTAACCATAAATATTGGTTTTCAACCAAAAAGACGAATTTCCAACAACTTCAATGATTTGTCAACTAAAAATGGAATAGTTGGACCAAAAAGATGAATTTTCAACAAAATATTTGAATTTTCAACTAATAACGATAAAAAAAATTCTCATCAAAATAGGTATATTTTTAAGCAAAGGATTGCATTTTTTTGAACAAAAATTTTTGACCAAAAACGTAATTTTTTAACAATAAAGATGAGAATTCTACCAATTAAAACAAATGCTCAACGAAATATATGAATTTTCAACTAAAAAAGATAAATTTTCAACCAAACATGAAATTATTAGCTTTTTAGTTTAAAAAGTTAATTTTTTACCAAAAAATAGACAACGTTTCAACGAAATAGTTAAATTTTCAACAAAAAAATGTCAATTTTCATCCGAAAATGAAATAATTAAATTTTCAGTTGAAAAAATGAATTTTCGACAGAGAAAATAAAATAACTGTTAACTTGATAAATTAATTACCAATCAGAGTTTAATTTTCAACTTAAAGATAACTTTTTAAATAAAAAATTGAATAGTTTAATTTTCACTTGAAGAAATTCATTTCTGACAAAAATAAAAAATACTTTTAAACTTAATACTTTAATTTCCAACCAAATAGTTTAATTTTAATCTAAAAAGGTCAATTTTCGAATGAAAAAAATGGACTGCCTAAATTTTCAATTATAAAAATTAATTTTTTATCCAGAAAAAAAATAATTTTCAACATAGTAAATTAATTTCCAACCACCCAGTTTCATTTTCCACTAAAAATAAGAATAGTTAAAAAAATTAATTCAATTGAAAACGAACTTTCAACATAATAAATAAATTTATAATTAAAAAGTTTAATTTTCAACTAAAAAAGATCAATTTTCAACCAAAAGTGGAATAATTTAATTTTCAGTTAAAAAAATTAATTTTTGACCAAGTAGCGGTATTTTTAACAAAGCAAAAATTATATTTCTATCAAAATGAATGAATGATAATTTTTTTTTACCAAATACGTTAATTTTCTACCAAATAATTGATTTTTTTATTACAACAGAAGAATTTTCAATCCAAAGTGAAATAGTTAATTTTTCACCTTAAAAAATTAATTTCCAATCTAAAAAATTGGTTTTCAACATAATTGAATTTTTCAACCAAAGAGTTTAATATTTTACTAAGAAATGTTGATTTTGAACGAAAAATGGAATAGCTAAATTTTCAGTTAAAAAAATTATTTTGAAAAAAATGAATTTTTAACAAAGTTATTCATTTTTCAACCAGAGATCAATTTTTCGAAAAATGATGAATAAACCAACAAAGAAATTTTTTAGAAAGTAATTCAAAATTCAATCATGTACCTGAATTTATTAATTAAAAAATTAATTTTCAAGTAATATGATAACTAATATCTTAAAAAATCAATGTTTAAAGTATGGGTATTTTTAACAAAAAAATTTAATTTACACCAAATAGTTGAATTTTCAAACCAACATTTTAAATTAAAGAAATTAATTTTTGACAAAAAAATACTTTTCAACTTAATACATTAATTTTACAATTTTTTACAATTATACATTAAAGTGCTTTTTTGGATATTTTTCGAGTTTTCTTACTTTCTTCATATCTCGTCTCGTTATAGCCAAGCATGAAAATTTTCATTTTTCATAAAAAAATACATTAAAAAAAAAGCGGTGGCCTTTTTGAGAAAAATTTTTTACCAATTTTTAAATAGTTAAATTTTCTTTAAAAAAATTGTTTTGAACTAAAGACAGAACCGAATTTTCAACAAATTAGTTAAATTTTGAATCAAAGAAATTATTTTTCAATAAAATACTTAATTTTTCAACTAAAAAGGACACATTTCCAACTAAAAAAGATCAATTTTCAACCAAAAATGGATTAGTAAAATTTTTAGTTAAAAATATTAATTTTTAACCAAATAGTGGTATTTTTAACAACAAAAATTACATTTCTACCAAAATGAATGAATGATAAAAAAATGATGAATTTTTTAAATAAATACGTTACTTTTCTACCAAATAATTAATTTTTTTTTATTACAAAAGATTAATTTTGAACCTTGACATTTTTTTTCTACATTACACTAAAATGATGAATAAACAAAGAAAGGAATTTTTAACAAAGAATTCAAAATTCAATCAAGTAACTGAATTTGTAATATAAAAAATTAATTTTTAACTAATATCTTAAAAATTAATTTTTAAAATAGTGTTATTTTTAACAAAAATTATTTAATTTTCACTAAAATAGTTGAATTTTTAAACCAAAAAGAAATGTTTTTAATCAATAAAAATATTTAAATTTTCAGTTGGTAAAATTCATTACCGATGGAGAAAACAAAATAATTTTGAAGTTGATAAATTAATTTTCAACCAAAGAGTTTAATTTTCAACCCAAAAAATATATTTTTTTCAATACAAAAAATGAAATATTTTAATTTTCAAAAATGGAATGCTTAAAATTTTAATTAAAAAAATGACCTTCTGATCTAGAAAAAAATAATTTTTAATATGTTGAATTAATTTTCAACCACACAGGTTAATTTTCCTTTTCCCTCATTTGTGAAATTTTCGCTAAAATATAGAAACTTTAAATTTCTACCAAAATAGATGAATTTTTAACCAAATACGTTACTTTTATACCTAAAAATTAAATGTTTAATTACAAAAGATTAATTATCAATTCAAAGTGGAAAAGTTAAATTTTCACTTAAAAAAATTAATTTCTAACCTAGAAAATTGGTTTCCAACAGAATTGAATTTTTCAACCAAATACTTTAATATTTAATTAAAAAATGTAGGGTTTGAACCAATAATGGAGAAGTTAAATTTTCAGTTAAAAAAAATTATTTAGAAAAAAAATGAATTTTCAGCAAAGTAATTCATTTTTCAATCAGAGGTCAATTTTTTTGCTATTTTCCACTTTCTTTAACAAAATAATTCAAAATTCAATCAAGTAGTTCAATTTTTAATTTAAAAAATTAATTTCCAACTAATATCTTAAAAATTGAATTTTTAAAATAGTTGTATTTTTATCCAAAAAAAGAAATTTTTAACAAAATGGTTAAATTTCCAACTAAAAAAGACAATGAAATATTTAAATTTTCAGTTGGTAAAATTAATTTCCGACGGAGAAAACCAAATAATTTTCAAGTTGATAAATTATTTTTGACATACTAAATTAATTTCCAATTACACATTTTAATTTTCCTTTTCTCTTATGTGTGAAATTTTCTCTAAAATATGAATAAAGTCAGCTATAATTTTACTTTTTTTAAACAATACAATTTTTTACATTTTTCGACTTTTTTTAACTTTATTCGCATCTCGTCTCGTTATAGTCAAAAATGAAAATTTCATTTTTCACAAAAATGTATTCACAATAAAACGGTGATCTTTTTGAAAAAAAAGTTTAAACAAATTTTCCGTTGTATTTAGAATGTGCACAAAACAATTGATAGACCTGTTCGATTTTAAATGAATTCGACCTAAAAAATAATTAACGAAGCTTTTTTTTTCGATTTCAGGTATAAATATTTGGAATAATTATATTCCAAAATCTGGGACAACCGCGAAACCAAATTTATGATAATTATTAATTAATTATCAGATGGGAAGTCCTGGAAGCGAAGAGGTTAACGATTTTACACCCCTTATATTTATATGCTAGTTTTGAAGCAAATTCTCGAGGTATGATTAAACTTTTCGAGTAATTAGAAATGCTTTAAATCGTGTTTTCGAGATCTACATCGAAATTAATATTCTGAAAAATATTAATTATATAGTATTATAGTTTCTGTGCATTCGACATATAATTTTAACAAATAAGACAATTTAATTTCGTGAAATCTTGTATCGGAAAGTGATTAGGAAGTATCTGTAAATAATAAATCCAATGTATATAAGATAGAATATAATCGTGTATTGATATATTTATTTACAATCGTCATGATTACGGCTTTAACATTTAATTTTTTGATTTTTGGTTCCTTATATTTAGAAAATTACACTTTTTCTCAGAAATCTAGAGTGTAAAACATATTTACAAGAGCATAATTTTATATATATATGCTTATATTTACAAAATTTAATTTGATAAATGTATACAATACCTTTTTTCGGGTAAAGTGCTTTTTTAACTTATATAAAATCGAATTTAGATCCAGTTTTTAAGAATATTTTCACCTGAGTTCTATTGCGAAAGATGAACTCATTTTATTACATAATTTTTAATAAAGTTCATTTTTTTTATTGGTCGCATAATTTCAGGGTGGCCGCTGAACCAAGAAATATGGAATTTTTTGAAAATCGGAGATTTGATAGATTTTTAGAAGAAAAAGAATTAATTATTGATAATAATTTATTTATTAAAAACTACTTAACATATAAATTTCGTTTCACATGATACAATTTTTTAATTCTGCTTCTTTTTTATTTCTGAATTTTATTAAGTATTAATTAAGGATGAGTTTAATTTTAATATAAAAATTAATTTTCAATCAGAAATGGAATTGTTAACTTTTCAGTTTAAAAAGTTACTTTTTTATCCAAAAAGAACTTAAATTTCAACAAAAAAATTTAAATTTTTAATAAATTAATTTTTATTAATATTCATTATGTTTTAGCTAAAAAAATTTTTATCTAAAAATGGAATAGATAAAAAATGATTTTTCAAACAATTCAAAAAGAATTTTCAATAAAATACATTAATTTTTAACGAATTTGGTAAAATTTGCATGTTTTTTCAAAAAAAAAATACAAATTTTTAACCAAAAATGAAATATTTTGAACAAAAAGATGAATTTTCAACTATGAAGATTAATGTTCTACCAAAGAAGACGATTTTTCAACAAAATATTTGATTTTTCATCTGTAAAGGATAAATTGAAAAAAAAGAATTCTCATCAAAATAGTTATATTATTATATTAAAATTAAAATTATGATATTAAAATATCATAAATTTCGTTTCATATGATACAATTTCTTAAATCTGTTTCTTTTTTATTTGTGAATTTTATTAAGTATTAATTTAGAAGAAGTTTGATTTTAATATAAAAATTAATTAATGATTTTAAAAATTGAACTGAAGTTTTTAACCAAAAATATAAATTTTCAACTAAAATGATAAATCTTCAACTAAAGAAAATAAATTTTGTAGTTGAGTTTTCTCCAAAAAAGTTTAATTTTCAATGAAAAATGTAATAGTTGAAATTTCAAATAAAAAATATTTTAATTCGAAAATAAAAAACAGTTGAATTAAATTTAAAAAAATAAATTTGCAATGAAGTAATTGAATCCTTGACCAAAAAAAAAATTTTTTTAAGAAAGAAAAATTAAATTTTTACAAAAAGGACGAATTTGACACCGAAAATTGAATCGTTTAATTTTCAGTTTAAACAAATAATTGGGTACCAAATACTGACATTTTTAATAAAACGAATTAAAAAAAAATTTTTAATTTAAAAAGATAAATTTTCAACCAAAAGTAAAAACGATTTTTCAACAACAAATAAAATTTTTTAACCAAATTAATTATCATTAAAATACATAATTAATCAACTAAAAAAGATACATTTTCAATAAAAAATGAAATATTTATATTTTCAGTTGTAATTGAATAGTTAAATTTAAAGTTAGAAAAATAAATTTCCAATCCAGAAAAAAATAAATTTCAACATAATAAATGAATTTCCAATAAAATAGTTTAATTTTCAACTGAAAAAGATCAATTTTTAACCAAAAGTGGAATAGTTAATTTTTTAATAAAAAAAAATAATTTTGAACCAGAAAAAACAAGAATTTTTAACAAAATGGTTAAATTTTCAACTAAAAAAGATCGATTTTCAACCAACAAAATTAATTTCGAACCAAAAAAAACTCATTTCCAGCAAAATAGGTCAATTTTCTTCTAAAGTGAAGAATAAACAACAAACGTATTTTTAACAAATTAGTTCGACTTTCAGTCAAGTAGATGAATTTCTAATGTAAAAAATGGATTTTTAACTAATATTATGCCTAATGTCGAAAAAATTCAATTTTAATCAAATAAGTGTATTTTTAACAAAAGAAAACTAAATGTTCACGAAAATAGATTAATTTTTATATCAGAAATACTTTTTTTAAAGCAAGCAGTTAAGTTTTCAACCAAAAATGAAACAGGTAAAATTTTAATTTAAAAATATTAATTTTGAATTCGAAAAAAACACATATTTTCAACAAAATAGTTAAATTTTTAACTAAAAAAGATCAATTTTTAACCTAAAATGGAATATTTTAATTTTCAGTTAAAAAAAATAATTTGGAACCAAATAATGGCATTTTTAATAAAAAAAAATATATTTCTACCAAAATAGAAGAATTATCAAACCAGAAATACAAATTTTCAACTGAAAAAGCTTAATTTTCATCCAAAAGTGGAATAGTTATATTATTAATTAAAAAAATAAATTTAAAATCTAGAAAATTGTTTTCAACCTAATTTAATTTTCGAACCAAGTAGATTAATATTCACTTAAAAAAGATTGATTTTAAACAAAAAAAGGAATAGTTATATTTTTTAGTAAAAAAAATGAATCATAAACAAAACAAAAAAAAATCATTTTTAGCAAAATAGTTCACTTTTCTACTAAAGTGATGAATAAAAAAAACAAAAAGTATTTTTAACAAAGTTGTACGACTTTCAATCATGCAGATGAATTTTTAATTTTAAAAATGAATTTTTAACTAATACGATGTCTAATATCGAAATAAATCCATTTTTAATTAAATAGTGGTATGTTTAACAACAAAAAACTAATTTTTTACGAAAATAGATGAATTTTTATTTAAAAAATACGTATTTTTTACTAAATAGTTTTAATTTTCAACTAAAAAAGATCAATATTAATAAAAATCGGAACAGTTCATTTTTTAATTAAAAAACATAAATGTTCAGACAAAAATGAAATAGTTAAAATTGTAATTCAATAACGTTAATTTTGAAACAGAAAAAGACACGAATTTTCAACAAAATTGTTAAATTTTCAACTAAAAAAGATCGATTTTTAACCTAAAACCGAAAGTGGAATAGTTAAATTTTCAATTAAAAAAATTAATTTCAAACCTAGACGATTTTTTTGAACATAATTGAATTTTTCAGCAAATAGCTTAATATTCAACTAAAAATGATTGATTTTGACAAAAAAATAATAGTTACATTTTTAATTAATGAAAATTTTAAAATTAATTATATGATTTTTTATTTATTTATTTTATTTTTTATTTAAAAATGAATTTTTAACTAATATGCTGACTAATATGTTTACGAAAATAGTTGAATTTTTAACTAAAAACGATAAATTTTCAACCAAAAATCAAATAGTTAAATTTTAAATATAAACCAATTAATTTTGAACCAGAAAAAAACGATTTTGTAATCAAATAGTTAAATTTTTAGTTAAAAAAATTAATTTTAAACGAAATAATGGAATTTTTGATAAAACAAAAATTGTATTTCTATCAAAATAGTAAAATTTTCAAACTATCACACAAATTTTCAAAATAGTTTAATTTTCTACTAAAGTGATGAATAAACAAGAAAAAAATTAGTTTTCACAAATTAGTTCGTCTTTCAATCAAGTAGATCAATTTAAAAAAAAGAATGTTTAACTAATATGCTGACTAATATAGAAAAAATCAATTTTTAATTAAATAGTGGTATTTTTAACAACAAAAAACTAAATTTTCACGAAAATTTTTGAATTTTCATGTAAAAAATACATATTTTTAACCAAATAGTTGAATTTTTAACTAAAAAATATAAATTTTCAATAAAAAATCTATTAATAAAAATTAAACTAAAATTAATAATAATGAACCAGAAAAACACGAATTTTCGACAAAATAGTTAAATCTTCAACCAAAGACATCAATTTTTAATTAAAGTTATAGATCTTCAACAAAAAAATGCATTAAAAAAAGTACTTTAAGTTTTAATCGAGCAATTAAATTTTTAATTTAAAAAATTGATTTTCAACTAATATTATTTCAATCCAAATAGTTAAATTTTCAGTTAAAAAAATTATTTTGAACCAACAAAATAAAAAAATAAAATAATAATTTTAAAAAAAGTGGAATAGTTTAATTTTCAATTAAATAAATTAATTTCTGACACAAAAAAAAATACTTTTCAACATAATGAATTAATTTTCAACAATTTAGTTTAATTTTCAACAATTTAGTTTAATTTTCAACTAAAAGAGATATTTAAAAAAATGGAATGCTTAAATTTTCAATTAAAAAATTAATTTTGAACCAAATAAGGGTATGTAAAAAAATTAAATTTCTACCAAAATAGAAGAATTTTCAAACTAAAAAGACAATTTTCAAATGCAAGAGTTTAATTTTCAACCGAAAATGGAATAGTTAAATTTCCAGCTAAAACAATTAATTTCCGATCTAGAATTGGAATTTTGAACATAATTTAATTTTTCCACCAAAAATTTTAATATTCCACTAAAAAAGATTGATTTTAAACGAAAAAGGGAATAGCTGAACTTTCAGTTTAAATAATTATTTTCTGCAAAATAGTTCAATCAAGTAGATGAATTTTTAGTTTAAAAAATTAATTTTTAACAAATCGTTATGACTAATAAAAAAAATAACAATTTTTAACCAAAAATGGTATTTTTAGCAACAAAAAGTTAAACTTTCGCCAAAATAGATGAATTTTCAAACAAAAAATACGTATTTTTCAACCAAATAAATTGACTTTCAACCAAATAGTTCAATTTTCAACAACAAAAAATATAAAATTTCCACCAAAAATGTATTAGTTAATTTTTCAGTTAAAAAAATTAATTTTTAACAAAAAAAAACATGAATTTTTAACGAAATAATTAAATTTTCAACTCAAGTGATAAATCTTTAACAAAAAAATTCTTTACAAAAAATTAGCTTAACTTTTCAGCAAGTAATCGAATTTTTAATTTAAAAAATCGAAAAGATTTATTCTAAATCAAATACTAGGATTTTTAACTAAATAGTTAAATTTTCATTCGAAAATGAAATAGTTAAATTTCCAGTTGAAAAAAATAATTTCTGAAGGAGAAAACAAAATAATTTTTTATTTGATAAATTAATTTCCAACTAAAGAATTTAATTTTCAACCTAAAGATAATTTTTTTGATAAAAAAATGGAATAGTTTAATTTTTAATTGAAGAAATTAATTTTTGATGAAAAAAAAAGTTTTCAACATAATAAATTAATTTCCAATTAAGCAGTTTTATTTTCAACCATGAAAGATCAATTTCCAACAAAAAATGGAATGCTTACATTTTCAATTAAAAAATTAATTTCTGATCCAGAAAAAAAATTTCCAACCAAACAATTTAATTTTTCACTAAAATTATATTTAAAAAAAAAGGAAGAGTTAAATTTTCAGATGACAATTTAATTTTGAAGTAGAAAAACAACGAATTTTTAACAAAATATTTGAATGTTTTACCAAAGAGCTGAATTTTTAACTAAAGTGATGAATTTCCAGCCAAAAAATGAAATTTTAACATATTTTCTACAAAAGAGTTTAATCCTCAATCTAAGTTAATTTTTTAACATTTTAATTTAATTTTTTTTCAAACGAAGAAATCACGAATTTTCATTCCAAAAAGTTTTATATTTAACCAAGTAGTTCAATTAATTTTTGTCTTAAATTTATGAGTGAAAGTGTTGCATTTTCAGCAGTAAAAATTAATTTCCGACAGGAAAAACAATATAATTTTGAATTTGATAAATTAATTTGCACCCAAAGAGTTTAATTTTCAATTGAGGAAATTCATTTCTGATAAAAAAAGACTTTTCAACATAATAAATTAATTTTTCAATCAAGCAGTTATATTTTCAACTAAAAAATATCAATTTTCAACAAAAAATGGAATGCGTAAATTTTCAATTAAAAAAATTAATTAATTTTTAACCAAACAGTTTAATTTTGCACTAAAAATATATTTTAAAAAAATGCGAAATTTAAATTTTTGGATAAAAATATTAATTTTGAAGTAGAAAAACCACGAATTTTTCAACAAAATATTTTAATTTTTTACCAGAGATCAATTTTTAACTAAAGTGATGAATCTGGAGCCAAAAAATAAAATTTTAACATAACTTTCAACAAAACAGTTTAATCCTCAATTTAAGTTAATTTACAAAAATTTTAATTTAATTTTTTTCAAACAAAGAAATCAGGAATTTTCATTCCAAACAAGTTTTACATTTAACCAAGAAGTGCCATTAAAATTTTTTGAAATTTATAAATGAAAGTTTTGAATTTTCCGTTCTAAAAATTAATTTCCGACAGAGAAAACAAAATAATTCTTAATTTGATAAATTAATTTCCAACCAAAGAGTTTAATTTTCAACTAAAAAAAAATAAATTTGTTAACAAAAAATGGAATAATTAAATTTTCAATTGAAGAAATTAATTTCTGATAAAAAAAAAACATTTCAACGTAATAAATAAATTTCCAACCCAGTAGTTTAATTTTTAACTGAAAAAGATCATCTTTCAACAAAAAATGGAGTGCTTAAATTTTCAATTAAAAAATTAATTTCTGATTCAGAAAAAAATAATTTTTAACATAGTAAATTAATTTTCGACTAAATAGTTGAATTTTCCACTACAAATATATTTTAGAAAAATGGAATATTTACATTTTCAGATAAAAAAATTAATTTTAAAGTAGAAAAACAACAAATTTTCAACAAAATATTTAATTTTTCTACTAAAAAGATACATTTACAAAAAAAAGTTACATTTTAAGTTAAAAAAATTAATTGCAGACAGAAAGGAAAAAGGAATTTTCAATCCAAAAAAGTTTTACATTTAACCAAGTAGTTCCATTAAAAAAAAATTAATTTATGAGTCAAAGTGTTGAATTCTGACGCCTGAAAGACAATTGAACCTCTAATAAAAAAAATAAATGCTCAAAAAAATTCTAGTCGTTCAATTTTTAATTTTTCCAACTTAAAATTGCTTAAAATGATCTAATTATGAAAATTGACAAAATTACAACATTTTTTAACTTTACAAAAGCTTAAAATTCAAGAGTTCTGATTATTTCAAAAGAAAAAAAATGCAGCTCTTAGAGCCCTTTCATTGAATTTCTTATTTCAATGACTGTGCACATTTTTTACGAACCAAAAAATGACCGGGAATTTTTTTCTTCGATTAAAACGGCCATCCTGTAATCTAAACTCTATTATATTGAAAATTAAATACGGAAAACCTCTCTGCATTGGATAATCATTAATTAAAAATACCAATATATTATAAATAATAAATTTTATTTATTGAACAGTTAAAACACTATAATTTTCATAAATAAAAATGAAAATTAATTATTTTTCATTGATTTATGCTATTAATTAATGATTATCCAAACCAAGATTTCTTGAAAACGGCAATAAAATTCAAGAAAGTCCATACAAGCTGGAAAACGATTTTTTTAAAACTATCGGAAGAATTATGATTTTGTAGAATGCTTAAAAATCTAGAATAAAATTTTTAGATCAGTTGAGATTCAATCGTTACAATCACATCTATAAAAAGACATTAGGTGTTCTTTTCAGTCAATCTTAAAAAATAATTAATTAATTAATTAAAATTAATTAATTAAATCTTAATCTATTTTAAAGTAGTGTCTACTTATATCTAAATTCAATAAAGTTATTAAATATACAACATGGTACAATATTTATCGAATAAAAAAACTTAACAGATCCCTAAAAATATTAAGATCGTAAATTATTGACGTAAGGAATTTTCCCTCGGTTTTTTTTGTACAATTCGTTTATGGAAATGGTTTCCCTTATTGTCTAATTAAATATATTGCATAAAAATGTTGAGTGACGCAATGAATAATTTTAATGAGTATAAAGATTTTTTACGTTTAACTATGGCAGTCAAAGTGGTAAATTTGTCATGGATTGGACAACAAAAATTATTTTTAAAATGAAAAGAACTCAGTCGGATTTATATCTAGTTATTGGGGAGCGTTCAATTTAAATTTGAAAGAAATTCTTTTTAAGAGATTCGATTCTTTTTTCACATAAAAAAGTTCATTCTGTTATATTTTCCATCGTTTTCTTTATTTTTTGGTTAATTAAATTATTATTATTATTTAATTTTACATAAAAGAAAATCAAATTTTCTATGAAACACATGAGCTTTTAACCAAATATTAGAATCTTCCACTAAAAGAAATTATTTTGAATCAAGAAAAAATAAATTTTTAGCAAAGTAATTTAAATTTCATTAAAGTAGTTGAAATTTTAATTAAAAAAAAAATTAATTTTCAACTAATATGATGACTCATATCCAATAAAATCAATTTTTAACCAAATAGTGGTATTTTTAAGAAGAAAAAATTTAATTTGTACCAAAATAGATGAGTTTTCAAGCCTAAAAGATGCATTATCAATCAAATAAATGGATTTTCAAACAGAGTTTAATCTTCAACCAAATAAGGGCATTTTTAACGTAAAAAAATTAAATTTTTTAAATATAAATGAATTTTCTAAACAAAACATGAATTTTAAACCAAATACGTTAATTTTCTACCAAATAATTAAATTTTTAACTACAAAAGATTAATTTTCAACCAAACAGTTTGATATTCAACTAAAAAAGATTCATTTTAAAGGAAAAATTGAATAGTTAAATATTTAATTGAAAAAATTAATTTGAAAAAAAGAGTTTTCAGAAAAATAATTCAATTTGTGGATTCAGTATGATGATTACTATCCAAAAAATCAATTTTGAACCAAATAGTGGTATTTTTAACAACAAAAAATTAGATTTTTAATCAAATAATGGTAATTTTATGAACAAAAAACTAAATGTTTACGAAAATAGTTGAATTTTGATATAAAAAATTACACATTTTTAACCAAATAGTTGAATTTTTAACTGAAAACGATAAATTTTCAACCAAAAAATCAAATAGTTAAATTTTTAATTTAAAAAAATTTATTTTGGGCCAGAAAAAAACGAATTTTCAATCAAATGGTTAAATTTTCAGTTAAAAAATTAATTTTAAACGAAATATGCTAATATCGAAAAAATCAATTTTTAATCAAATAGTGGTATTTTGAACAACAAAAAACTAAATTTTCACGAAAATAGTTGAATTTTCATGTAGAAAATACATATTTTTACCAAATAGTTGAATTTTTAACTAAAAAATATAAATTTTCAACCAAAAATGAATTAATTAAAATAATAATGAACCAGAAAAAACACGAATTTTCGACAAAATAGTTAAATCTTCAACCAAAGACATCAATTTTTAACTAAAGTTATAGATCTTCAACAAAAAAATGCATTAAAAAAAGTACTTTAACGTTGAATAAAGCAGTTGAATTTTTAATTAAAAAAATTGATTTTCAACCGAAAATGGAATAGTTAAATTTTCAGTTAAAAAAATTACTTTGAATCAACAAAAATAAAAAATAAAATAATAATTTAAAAAAAAGTCGAATAGTTTAATTTTCAATTAAATAAATTAATTTCTGACAAAAAAAAATACTTTTCAACATAATGAATTAATTTTCAACAATTCAGTTTAATTTTCAACTAAAAAAGATCATTTTTACACAAAAAATGGAATGCTTAAATTTTTAATTAAAAACATTAATTTTGAACAAAATAAGGGTATTTAAAAAAATTAAATTTCTACCAAAAAAGAAGAAATTTAAAACTAAAAAGACAATTTTGAAATGAAAGAGTTTAATTTTCAACCGAAAATGGAATAGTTAAATTTCCAGCTAAAAAAATTAATTTCCGATCTAGAATTGGAAATTTGTGCATTATTTAATTTTTCAAGCAAAAATTTTAATATTTCACTAAAAAAAAGATTGATTTTAAACCAAAGACATGGATTAAAAAAAAGTAAGAGTTAATATTTCAACCAAAAAATTTTAATTTCGTAAAAGATAAAATTTCGACCAAAAGAGATTTTGCAAACAAAAAAGAAAAAATTTTTACTAAAAAAGATCAATTTTGTACCACAACTGTAATAGTTAAACTTTCAGTTAAAAATTTAATTAAGAAAAAAAAACAATTAAAAAAAGTTATATTTTCAACCAAAAATTAATTTTCTTGGTTAAAAATGTATACTTTTTATGAAAATTCGTCTATTCTGTTAAGAATGTAATTATTTGGTAAGAATTCGTCTTTGGGGTTCAAAATTCAAAAATTGGTTTAAAATTTAGTTATTTATATTTTTAAGATTTTTATTGAATTGAAAGAGAGAAAATGTTGATTTTTAATATTTTTCTCAATCCCCATTGATATATATTCCAGGGAAAATTAATTTTTTTTTATTTTGAAAAATTAATTTTTAAAGAAAATTAAAAGGTTTCGAACCGTTTTCGTTGAGGATTCAACTATTTCATTTAAAATTAATATTACGTGATTAATTTCAACTGTTTTTATTTCGGAATTAAATTTTTTTGGTGAACTATCAACTATTACATTTTTTTCTTAAAAATTTAACTAATTTTTATTTTGCTTCAAAATTTGGCTCTTTTGGTTCAAAATTCAACTACTAAAAATCATCATTTTACTTAAATATTTATCTTTTTTTGGTTAAAAATGATTTATTTTGTTGAAAATGCGTTATTTTTTTGTTCGAATTGATTCTTTATTTGTAAAATAAATTGTTATTACTGTATTTAACTATTTTGTTGAATTTTTTTTTAAATTGATTTTTTTTTAATCTGAGTTTTATCAGTTTCTTTGCAATATTCTCTCTTATTGACAGAAAAATTTTTTTTATTGAAAATGAAAATCTTTTTTTATTGAAAAATCAACTACTGCATTTTTTTGCTTAGAATTCTTTTTTTAATGAAAATTTAATTAATAGGTTAAATGTTAAACTCTTTTCATAATAATTATTTTCATTTAAAGTTCATCATGTTAAATGAAAATTTATTCCTTTGGTTGAAAACTGAGTTATCTTGTTGAAAATTCATTTTTCCTTAGCTGAAAATTAATTTTTTCAATTGAACTATTTTGTTGAAAATCAGCGGTTTTTTTGGTTGAAAACTAAATTTTATTAACTAAAAATTTAATTATTCCAGTTGAATACTGCATCACTTTAATTAAAATTTATCTCTTTGGTTGTATATTAATTTTTTCACTAAAATCTAGTTATATAATTTTTGGTTTTCAATTTATCTTTTGTGGTTGAAATTTCATATATTTCGTGGCAATTCGTCTTTTTTAGTAGAAATTTAATCTTCTTGATTAAAAGTTCATCTTTTTGGCTAAAAAATTAACTATTGCAGTTGAAGATTTAACATTTAATTTGAAAATAAATCTTTTTTAGTTCAAAATCCATCTATTTGCTTGAGGATTTGCCCTTTTTAGTTAAAAATTTGTCTTTTTTTATTAAAAAATTTAACTCTTGTTTAAAATTCATGTATTTTGTTGATAAATCGTCGTTTTTAAGCAAAAAATTAATCTTCTGATTTGAAAATGTATCTTTTTCGTTAAAAATTCAAGTATTCTAGTTAAACATGCATCATTGTATTTGAAAATTGATCTTTTTTTTATTTTTGTTATTACTGAAAATGTAACTATTCCAATTGAATATTCTAATGTTATCTATATATATATATATATATATATTTTTTTTTTTTGCGTAGAAGTTAATCTTCTTGATAGAAAATTTATCATTTTGGTTAAAAATTAAACTATTTTGTTAAAAATTCGTTTTTTTTTGTTGTTGAAAATTATTGCTTTCTTATCTGAAAAGTTAATCATTCCATTCTGGATCGAAAATTGACGTTTTATTTCTAAATTTATCATTTTTAATGAAAATTAAACTATTTTGTTAAAAATTCTTTTTTTATGTTGAAAATTAATTTGTTCTTATTTCAAAATATTCTATTGTTGATCGAAAATTGACGTTTGAGTTCAAAATCCATCATTTTGATTACAAATTTAAGTCTATTAGTTAAAGATTTTTAATTTTAGTTGGGAATTTATAACTTTGATTGAAAATTAAACTATTTTGTTGAAAATTTGTTTTTTTATTGGTAAAAAATGAATTTTTTCTTCAAAATTCATTAATTACATTAAAAATTCAATTATATTAGTTCAAGATTTCTAATTTTAGATTACAATTCATCATTTTCATTGAAAATTAAACTATTTTGTAAAAAATTCTTTCTTTTTTTGGGTAACAAAATTAATTTTTTTTCTTATTTGAAAATTTAACTATTCTATTTTTGATCGATAATTGACGTTTCAATTCAAAATTCATGATTTTGATTAAAAATTAAACTATTTTGTTAAAATTTGTTGTTTTTTTTTTCAAAATTAATTTGGTCTGATCTGAAAATATTACTATTCCATTTTTTGATCGAACATTATGTTTTAGTTCCAAATTCATCACTTTAATTGAAAATTCAACTATATTAGTTAAAAATGTCTAATTTTAGTTGAAAAATCATCATTTTGATTGAAAATTAAACCATTTTGTTAAAAATGTTTTTTTTAACATTAATTTGTTCTTATCTTAAAATTTAACTATTCCGTTGTTGATCGAAAATTGACGTTTCAGTTCAAAATTCATCATTTTTATTGAAAATTAAACTATTTTGTTAAAATATATTATTTTTTTTTTGAAAATTTATTTTTTATCTGAAAATTTAACTACTCTATTGTTGATCAAAAATTGACGCAATAGTTCAAAATTGATCAATTTGGTTGAAAATTAAACTATTTTGTTAAAAATTATTTTGTTGTTGTTGAGAATTAATTTGTTCTTATCTCAAAATATTCTATTGTTGTTCGAAAATTGACGCTTGAGTTCAAAATCCATCATTTCGATTGAAAATTTAACTCTATTAGTTAAAGATTTTTAATTTTAGTTGTAAATTTATAATTTTCATTGAAAATTAAACTATTCCATTTTTGATCAAAATTGATGTTTTAGTTCAAAATTCATTACTTCCATTAAAAATTCAACTATATTAGTTAAAGATTTCTAATTTTATATAAGAATTCATCATTTTCATTGAAAATTAAAGTACTTCTTTAAAAATTCTTTCTTTTTTCTGTAAAAAATTAATTTGTTATAATTTGAAAATTTAACTATTCTATTGTTGATCGAAAATTGACGTTTCAATTCGGAATTCATCATTTTGATTGAAAATTAAACTATCTTTTTTGAAATGGTTTGTTTTTCTTTTTAATTAATTTGTTCTTATCTTAAAATTTAACTATTCCGTTATTGATCGAAAATTGACGTTTCAGTTCAAAATTCATCATTTTTATTGAAAATTAAACTATTTTGTTGAAAATGATTTTTTTTTTTTGTTGAAAAGTTAATTTTTTCTTATCTGAAAATTTAACTATTCTATTGTTGATCAAAAATTGACGTATTAGTTCGAAATTGATCATTTTGATTGAAAATTAAACTATTTTGTTAAAAATTCTTTTTTTTTTTGTTGAAAATTAATTTGTTCTTATTTCAAAATATTCTATTGTTGATCGAGAATTGACGTTTGAGTTCAAAATCCATCATTTTGATTGAAAATTTAACTCTATTAGTTAAAGATTTTTAATTTTAGTTGTAAATTTATAATTTTGATTGAAAATTAAACTATTCCATTTTTGATCCAAATTGATGTTTTAGTTCAAAATTCATTACTTCCATTAAAAATTCAACTATATTAGTTAATGATTTCTAATTTTATATAACAATTCATCATTTTCATTGAAAATTAAAGTACTTCTTTAAAAATTCTTTCTTTTTTCTGTAAAAAATTAATTTGTTATAATTTGAAAATTTAACTATTCTATTGTTGATCGAAAATTGACGTTTCAGTTCAAAATTTATCATTTTTATTGAAAATTAAACTATTTTGTTGAAAATTTTTTTTTTTTGTTGAAAATTAATTTTTTCTTATCTGAAAATTTAACTATTCTATTGTTGATCAAAAATTGACGTATTAGTTCAAAATTGATCATTTTGATTGAAAATTAAACTATTTTGTTAAAAATTCTTTTTTTTTTTGTTGAAAATTAATTTGTTCTTATCTCAAAATATTCTATTGTTGATCGAAAATTGACGTTTGAGTTCAAAATCCATCATTTTGATTGAAAATTTAATTCTATTATTTAAAGATTTTTTATTTTAGTTGGAAATTTATAACTTCGATTGAAAATTAAACTATTTAAAAATTTTTTTTTTGGTAACAAATTAATTTTATCTTATTTGAAAATTTAACTATTCTATTGTTGATGAAAAATTGAAAATTGAAGTTTCAATTCAAAATTCATGATTTTGATTTAAAATTAAATTATTTTGTTAAAATTTGTTGTTTTTTTTTTGTTTTCAAAATTAATTTGGTCTGATCTGAAAATATTACTATTCCATTTTTTGATCGAACATTATGTTTTAGTTCCAAATTCATCACTTAAATTGAAAATTCAACTATATTAGTTAAAAATTTCTAATTTTAGTTGAAAAATCATCATTTTGATTGAAAATTAAACCATTTTGTTAATAATGTTTTTTTAAACATTAATTTGTTCTTATCTTAGAATTTAACTATTTTGTTGTTGATCGAAAATTAAAGTTTCAGTTTAAAATTCATCATTTTTGATTGAAAGTTAAACTATTTTGTTGAAAATTAATTTTTTCTTATTTGAAAATTGACGTATTAGTTCAAAATTGATCATTTTGATTTAAAATTAAACTATTTTGTTAAAAATTCCTTTTTTTTTCTAGAAAATTAATTTTTTCTTATCTCAAAATATTCTATTGTTCAAAATTCATTACTGCCATCAAAAATTCAATTATATTAGTTAAAGATTTCTAATTTTAGATAACAATTCATCATTTTCATTGAAAATTCAACTATTTTGTTAAAAATTCTTTCTTTTTTTTGGGTAAAAAACTAATTTTTTCTAATTTGAAAATTTAACTATTCGATTGTTGATCGAAAATTGACGTGTTAGTTCAAAATTCATCATTTTCATTAAAAATTAAACTATTTTGTTAAAAATTCTTTTTTCTCGTTTGAAAATTAATTTTTTCTTATCTGAAAATATTACTATTACATTTTTTTAAATCGAAATTTCATGTTTTAGTTCGAAATTCATCACTTTGATTGAAAATTCAACTATATTAGTTAAACATTTTTAATTTTAGTTGAAAATTCATAATTTTGATTGAAAACTAAACTACTTTGTTAAAAATTGTTTTTTTTTTTAAATTAATTTTTTCTTATCTGAAAATTTAAATATTCCATTGCTGATCAAAAATTGATGTTTTAGTTAAAAATTCAACTATTATTTCTTATTTTAGTTGAAAATTCATCACTGATTGAAAATTGAACTATTTTGTTGAAAATCGTTTTAATTTTTTTTTAAATTTGATTTTGTTATTGAAAAATTTATTATTTTTGGTGCAAAATTAATTGAAAGTGATGAAAAAACATTGAAAGTGGATGTATTTTTTTTTTAAATCGTATTTTTGGAAAAAATTTATCTTTGTGATTTAAAATTTAACTATTGTAACTGAGAATTTAACTATTTCCTTTTAGTTTGAAAACTGTTCTTTTTCAGTTAAAAATTCAACTATTTAGTTGAAAATTGATCTTTTTCAGTCGAAATTGAACTATTTAGTATCAAAATTAATTTGATCCAAATACGCATTGAATTTTAAGTATAAGAGATAAAATACTATGAAAAATTATACCTGGAAAAAAACTTGATATACTTAGAAAAAACCTAAAATTGTCAGGAAATTTTTTTCTAGGATTTGAGTAGACACCCTGATATTGGAACGCCCCCAATTCGTAATTACTATTGTCAAAGAGTCTTTGATTCCAGAATTCTAGAATCCATTTACTCTAACAGAATCCATAATTATATTCGTATTTCTTCTCCGGGTGTTTGCTGAAGTAAATTTAACAAAGCGTTGTTTATTACTAATGGGATTTTCGCTTTTTGCAAACTAGACGGATGTCTTTGCAGTTTTGTTAAAACGGGAGTTCTCAAGTTTGTATCACTCGTCAAATTTTCTTGACTTGGATTTTTCACAGGAAGGGAACTTTGTGAATTAATTAAGGAAGAGCTCGGCCTAGTTGGAGGTGCCAGACTCATATCGGAACCTAATGAACTGCTTTTTGCCTCTAAACTTGTCCCTGAACCCTTCACCGACCCTCTTTCGGCTCTTCTTCTTTGCTTACGAAAGTCACTGAGAAAAGTTAAGGATCCTCTGCCATTCCCAGAAACTTTCACGGAGATATTTCTTAATTTTTGGTTGTCCAAAGACCTGGATTTTTCCTCTACGCTTGTAATGGAAGCCCTTCTGCGTTCTGGAAGATTTAAACTAGTTACGGAGAGTTTTTTCTGGCGAGGTTTCGTTTCGAAGTCTTGATTTGGAATTTTAGTTTCCACATTTTGTTCCTCGAGGATGGGTGTTTCGGTTTCCTCCAGGTCGGAAACTTCGGTTTGACTTGAATCTTTTCTCTCGGTTGTAACGGCAGATTTTGGAACTTCGTAGCCACTTGTGAGACTTTCCGGGGCGATTGATGATTCCTCGCCGTCTGATAATAATTCTAAATATTTGGGCATATCGCAATTTTGTACTGGTGTTGGGGATGGGCTTTCTTGTGTGGAAGGTTGCAAGTCTCGACTTCCTTCCGAGCTACTCGATTTGCAAGAATTGCCTGTGTGAGAGAGAAATATTTGTATTATTAATCATTTTTTATACCGATAAATATTAGGACGTAGGGTAAAATACAAATGTCAAGAAATGCCAGGCCTTTTTCTCGTTCTTACCCAGCAAACATGGTTACAGAGCAGATCTGCAAATCTTCTAGAACACAAAAGAACGTGTTCTAGAACAGTTTAGTAACAGGTGAAGAACATGCGAGTAACTATGTCATTCCCCATACGCTAGAACAATTCTGTAACAGTTCTAGAACGCTGTGAAACACGATCCGTACCATTTCTAGAATAACTCTAGAACTCGGTTATTAGTTTTATATAACAATTCTGTAACATTTCTAGAACAATTCCAGAACTCAATTACAAATGTTGTATAACAAATCTGTACCAGATCGAGAACGCTGCGCTTTAACAATCGGTCGGTAACATTTCTAGAACAGTTCGAAAACTCAATTACAAATATTGTATAACAAATCTGTAACGGATCTAGAGCGCTGTGAAAACTGGTCAGTTCTAGAAAAAACTTGGAACAAAAGTTATAGAACCTCTGCGAATAGTCAGTTCTAGAACAATGACATAACAACTGTTTTAAAACAGTTATTAATCTTTGTCCCTAATTTGTTCTAGAACACACTTGTAGCAGGGTTCTAAAACTTCGATATAACAATATTACCGCACAGTTCTAGAACAAACTTGGAAAAAATGTTACAGAAAGTCTGTGATTGGTCAATTCTAGAACAATAACGTAACAACTGTTTTAAAACAGTTATTAATCTTTGTAATTATTTCGTTATAGAACACACTTGTAACAGGGTTCTAGAAAACACTTGTTGTAGAAGAATTCTATAGCAACTGTTATAGATCAAAGCTGTCATATAGTTCGAGAAAAGTTCTGTCACAATTTTGTCACAGTGTTCTAGAACACTGTTACCTTTTTGTTCTAGAACAGTTCGGTCACAATTTTGTCACAGGGTTCTAGAACGCTTTTGCCTTTTTGTTCTAGAACAGTTCTGTCACCATCTTGTAACAACTGTTATAGAACACAGTTCCTTTTTTCTTGATCTGGAACAGTTACAGAACGTGTTTGCTGGGTATGATTAAATTATAACTGAAATAATAGAAACCAATAAGAAAATCCAACTATTTCCCGTTGAAAGCTAATTTTTCGAAATAAAAAGTCTACTTTTTACGTTTTTGGTTCAGAATTAATTTTTTATATTAAAGCCTGGACTATTTAGAGTGAAACTCTTCTATAGTGCCGATTTCGGGGCTGGCGGGGGGTGCGAACTAACTCATTATAGCCCGCTCCACTATAGAAGGGTTGGCTATTGAATGGTTTCAGTGTAGTTAAATATTTATTAATTTCTTTGAAAAATCAACTGTTTTGTTAAAAAGTTATATTTTTGTATAGAAGGGTCCTCATTTTCAATTGAAAATGTATGTTTTGGTAGAAAAGTCATCTTTTTTTGTTACGAGTTAATTTTTTTTCAATTGAAAAGTCTAATATTATATTTTTAGTCGAGAATTTATCTCTTTTCGCTGAAAATTGAATTATTTGGTTGAAAACTGAATTATTTTGTTAAAGTCATCATTTTGGTCAAAAACTGTTTTTCTTACATTCTTCTTTTTGAAAAGAAGATGCCTCGTTTTATATTGAAAATTTATTTTTCGGTAGAAAAATCTACTCTTATGTTTTTGTACCTGAATTTATTTTTTTTTATTAATAACAATTGTACTATTTGGTTGAATTTCGAATAATTTTTTGAAAATGCAACTATTTTTTTAAACAGTATTTTTTTATTAACTTGAAACCCCATGTTTCGGTGGAAAAGTTATCTTCTTCGTTGGAATTTTTTAGAAATTAAAATGTTTACTATTATGCTTTTGGTTCAGAATTCACACATTTTGATTAAAAACTGTACTTATTGATTGAAAATTGGATACTTTTGTTTATAATTTAACTATATGATTCAAAAGTAATATTTTGTTGTTGGAAATTCCACTGTTATGTTAAACATTCGTATTTTTGGATATAAAATTTGTCCTTTCGAATTAAAAATTCACCTTTTGGTGGAACATTAATCTTTTTTGTTGAACTTCAAATCTTTTTAATTGAAAAGTCTACTGTAATATTTAGGTTTTAACATTAATTAATTTTTGTTCTTAATCTCTTTGGGTTAAAAGTTTTACTAATTAGTTGAAAATTTTATAATTTTGTTGCAAATTTTGAAAGGTCATCTTTTTTGGTTAAAAATGTTACTATTTTGTTAAAAATATGTAATTTGGTTGTTAAGAATTAATATTCTTGGTTCAACTATTTTGTCGAAAATTTATTTCTTTGCCTGAAGATTCATTTGTGTTCAAGCGGAAATTCCATATTTTGCTTAAAATTGATTCTTCCATATGAAAATTCATCTATTTGGTTGAAAATTTAAGTCTTTTGTTAAAATTTTTTTTTATACAAAAATTTTTTTCTTGCTGTTAGACAATTAATATGCTTGGTTAAAAATTTCGATTTCTTATGCAAATTCATTTATTTTGTTGAAAATTTAATTATTTTGTCCAATTTTGTCTTTTTTGGTTGCAAATTCAACAATGTGGTTAACACTTTGTTATATATATTCTAAACATTTTTTTTAAGTTGAAAGGGAGAAAATGTTGATTTTTAATATTTTTCTGAATTTCCATTAATCGTAAACATTTAAAAAAAAATTGATCTTCAAAAATAAAGAAAAAAATAATTCAAAGTTTTTTTGAACAAAAGAAAATTTTGAAGCTTTTTAAAGACTAAAAGAAGAGTTTTAAGATAATATTGATAAATATTTTAAAATATTTCAAACGATTTCCAAAATTATTGAAAAAAATTCTTCAATATTATAAAGCTATTTTTAAAATTTTGTTGCATTAAAAAAATTTAAGAAATAGCTGATTCATTTTAAAAGATATTTAAAAGTTAAGAATCACTTTCAAAAATAATTACGAAAAGGTTTTGTAAAATTAAAAAGAAACGTTGAGTTTTGAAAATTTCGAAATAAAATGAAGAGTTAAAAAAGTTTCGAAATATCTCAAAAGCTTTCTAAAAATTAAGAGATCGAAAAATCTCGCAAAAATAAAATTATTGGTACTTGAAGACTTAAAAAAAAGAAGAATATATTCCAAATAGAAAAATCCTATAATGATGAAATTGCCGACAATTTAACATTCCCGAACTGGAAAATTCTGGAATAATAAAATTCGTGACAACCGAGTTTAAAAATTCCCAAAACGGAAGAAATGAAAAACTGTTTAAGCAATAAATAATAAAATAAAATTATGTTTACCAAATAGAAGTACTTTATTTAATTAATTAATTTATTATTTTATTATTTAAAATTTTTTAACTTTTAGATTAGAGAATT
Source organism: Belonocnema kinseyi (assembly GCF_010883055.1). Lineage (NCBI taxonomy): Eukaryota > Metazoa > Arthropoda > Insecta > Hymenoptera > Cynipidae > Belonocnema > Belonocnema kinseyi. The sequence goes on along the minus strand of NC_046659.1, from coordinate 141,179,054 downwards.
TCATAATTAGGAAATATTTGTGTTTGAAATTTTAATTTAAGTCATTTTAAAAGATATTTAATAGTTTTTGAATTTTAGAAAAGATTAAAAATATATTAAAACTTTCAAAGTTTTCCGAAAATGTATAAAATATTTTTGAATGTCTTCCAAACTTCTATAAGTACTAAATATATTGTAAACTGGCACGAATTTTTTCAAAAATATTACATTAAAAAACAAACTTTCAATACTTCTTTCCTTGTTATTAGATCTCATAATCTAATTAAAAAATTTTCTAAAATAAAATTATTATGATTATATTTATTTATATTTATATAGACACACTATATAATTATTATAAAATAAAATTAAAAATGTTTTAAAGTTAATTTAGGTATTTAAAATCTTTAAACAAATAAACAGTAGATCAAAAAAATTTTTTTCAATAAAAATAATTTTCTTCCATACATGAAAAAACTACACACGCGATTGAGGACGTTAGTTAGATAAAAAGGAAAAGAACACAATCCTAGGTCTTTCATTTTCTGAAATTTATATCTTACACTACGCCCTGTTAAATATATTTTTATTGCGATTGGACATTATATTTTATTATTTCCTACCTGTGTTATAATATCGATTTTCTTCAGCAAAGTAAGCCATGTTAAAGACGCCTGAAAGCACGAGCCATGCAATGATAATCAATTCAGTGAATTAGTTAAATCGAAAAATTCCGAAAAAAATGAAATCTCATTAATTATTTCTTATTGAAACTATCATATCTTGATGCACTATGAATAATGAATTTTAAAGTTAGTTTGATGCTCTTGCAAAACATGCTTCTTTGAAAACAATTCCAGAATAGCATTCATTTTTATTCTAAAAATTAATCGTGCATTTTCATTTTGCAATTTCTTCTAGCTCGTTAAAAAAAAGTTTTTTATTATTGAGCAAGCTTTTTTTAAATATAGAACCTTGGTAGTTTTTATGAAAGAATGATTAGTGACACTGACCTCGCCTCGCCAAGTAATGGCCAGGGTTGACTTGATTCAATATCCTGTCTTCAGTCGTGTTTCTCAAAACGATGATCTGTTCAAGACAAGCCTTAAAACTTGGTCTATTATCTGCTGAACTCCAACAACTTAACATTAATTGATGCAGATTATTTGGACAATTAAGTGGTTTTGGCAATCTTCCACCAGCTCTCACATGATGCAAAACTTCAAGATTTGTCCTGGCTGGATAGGGCTGTTGTCCTAATGATGTTATTTCCCACATCAGGACACCAAATGCCCAGACATCGCTCTGAGATGTAAAAACTCCATCTACCAATGATTCTGGGGCCATCCAGCGAACTGGCAATAGTCCTTCGCCTTCCTACATTAATTAAAAAAATATAGTCAATATTGTCCCACTGTAGTGTTTTGTAATGTCAAACTGTCAAGTGTTGAGGTGAGAATAGTGAAAATTGTATTTTTCGTGGACAGTTAATTTGATATTTATAAAAGTAAGTGGTTTTCAGTCAAATAACTTCTTCGTACGTCTGGTTATAAAACTGCGTTGCATGCATTATATGCGTTAACGCAGAGGTGCATGCTTCCCCATTTGAAGTGTTGACAAGCGGTGTTTTGGTGAAAATAGTCATGTTTTTTTTTATACTGCTGTCTTCGAATGATTTAAGCAAGTGAGAGTAAGAGGTGATTCAGTATCTGGACCGATTATTCAAGAGAAAGCTCTTTTTTAAACGAGATTTTGAACAGCCCGGAAACTTTTTAAGTATGTGAGCAGAAAACACATTTATTTAAACGTGGAACAGCCAAATTTCTTTCTCATTTTCGTTAAATATTTTATTTATCTTGCCTCCTATTAGAAAAAACAAATTTCAAAATATTTGTTTCTACGCAGTAAAATCCACCGCAAACGGTCCCTGACTGAGAGTCTGTATTTTATGTTACAGTGAGAGCTCGCCAATTAAAAATCTCGCCTATTTAAAATCCCCCATACACGGTTATTTGGAATTGCGCAATTCCGTTACCACCTCTTACCACCGATCCTTGTACGCTCTCCTTCGCGTCAGTGGCTGACCAATTAAAAAGATACCTGATTAACGGGAAGCCATCTTTGGTTTGAATTGAGTACGTGTTTATTGATTTTAAAGCGATTCGCGTTTTTTGGCACATACGCAGTTGAAAAAGTTGCTTACAACGCGCGCACCAAAATAAGGCAGGGTCAGCCAATAAACGTCGCTTGACAAAAATAACCTGAAGTTCGCGGTAGGGATGAGACTCCCTCCAGTCTTCAAATTATTGAACGTCTACGTTTTAAGACCATTCAAATAGGCGAGTTTTCAATGTATTTCGTTAAGATTTTTTTTTTTTTAGTTCAAAATTGAATTATTTTGTTAAAAATTCATGTATTTTGCTAATGATTTGTCTTTTATGCTAGACAACTATTTTTTTTGGCTAAAAATACTATTTAATCATGTTCAAAAAATTCTATTTAATTTTTGGTTGATTATTTATTTATTTTTTAATTTAACCATTTGCTTGAAAATTAATCTGGTTATTCTTTTTTAGGATTGAACTATTTTATTCAAAATTGGACTTTTTTTAGTTATTAATTTCAAATTAGAATCTTTTTAGGTTGAAATATCGATTATGGCATGGTTCGTTGAGAATCCATATTTTTCAGTAAAAAAAACTATCCGGTTTAAAGTTGAACTAATTTCTTAAAAATCCTTTTTAATTAAATGAGGATTATTAATTTTAGTTGAAAAATAAACTTTTTGGTCGTAAGTGAAATTTTATGACGAAAATTTCTGTTTTCAGTTTGAAAAAAATATATTAATGATATTGTTTGGTAGAAAATTAATCTTTTTAGATAAAATTCATCTTTTTTAAAATAAAATTTCAGCCATTTGGTTAGGAAATTTAGTTTTCATTTAAAAATAAGTTCTTTTTTTATTTAAAAGATTAGTCTTAAAAATTAGTCACTTTCTTAAGTTCAACTGGTTAAGAGTTCGATTTTTTGTGGAAAATGGATTTTTTACTAGAAAATTTTCCGTTGAAAATTACCTTTCTTAACTGAAAATTTAATTACTCTATTTTTTGTTCATTCGTTTTTTTTTTGGTTTCATTCGTCTTGTTTTTGGTTTAATTTGAGTCTTTTAGATTTATAATTAAAATATTTTTTAGTTGAAACATCAATAATTACATTTTTCGTACAGATTTTTTTTTTGTATTGAACTCAACTGTTTTTGATTTAAAATTAAAATCTTCATCGGTTAAAATATCAATTATTCCATTTTTGACTGAAAATTTATCGTTTTTAGTGTAAAACTCAAGTATGACTTTTTTTCTGAGAATTTCTGCTTCTTGAATTAAAATTCAACTACTTGGTTGAAATTCGTACTATTTTGTTAAAAATGATTATTTTCATTAATGGAAATTAATGTCTAACTGAAAATTTGACTATTTCATTTTTAGTTGGAATTTGATCTTACTTATTTTAAAAATCGACCATTCGGCTGAAAATACAACTATTTTGTTATAAATTCAATTTTTTTTTAAAGTTCTTCACTTTTGTTTGAAAATTCAACTAATTTGTGATAAATGCAATTGTTTTTTTTTAAATTTAATTATTTTGTTTAATTTTCAGTTATTTGTTCAAAGTCATTTGGTCTTGTTAAAATATCAACTATTAATTTTTTTGGCTGAAAATTTATATATTTTTATTTAAAAATTCGACTGTTCGCCCTAAAATGTTTTTTTTTTAGTCAAAACTTCAGCAATTTTGTTAAAAATTTGACTTTTTTGTTGAAGATGCTTCCCTTTTGCTTGAACATTCAACTATTTTTTGGTTGTCAATACAATTTTTTGGTTAATAAATAATTTAAACACATTTTTTTTAATCCTTTGTTTTGTTAATTTAATGATTTTCTTCCAAATTCATCTACTTAGGTTGAAAATTTAACTATTTATTTAATAAGTCAACTATTTTTAAAAAATTCAATTACTTTGTTCAAAAGTAATTTTGTTCTTGGGTAAAATATGTTCTATTCCTTTTTTGATCAATTTTTTTTTCTTTTTTCTTCAAACAGAAAACTAGATATTTGTTTTAAAAATTATTTTTTTTAGTTGAACCTTCAACATTCTGGGCAAGAAAATCAATTATTTTTTTATGAAAATTTTGTTGAAATCTCAACAATATTCAACAATATTGTAGAAAATTCTTCTATTTTGTTGAAAATTCATAGCTCTTTTTCGGTATAAAAATATTAACCTTTGTTAAAAATCTATCCGTTTGGTTGAGGATTCAAATTTTTCTAAATCATTCGACTTCATAGCTTGAAAGTTCACTTATTTTTCTATATTTTTTTATTGATATTCGTGTTTTTGAGTAGAAACTTAATCTCGTATGTTGAAAATTCAACTATTTTGTTGGAAGTTTAATTCTTTCTTGAGGCTTCTTCAACTGCCTTCGAGAAAATTCGTCAAAGTATAAACTCGTAATATTACACTAATACTAAATTATTTAAAGAAATAAGCTACTTCTTAGATTCAATTTAATTTTTGTTTCAAAGTGAAAATGTCTTAAATATTTATCTGTATTATTATTGATAGTATTTTTTCATTTCAAATAGAACCGCGCTTTTCGGCACATGCGCAGTTAAAAAAGTCGCTTACAGCGCCCTCATCGATATAAGGCCGCGGCAGCCAATGAACGTCGCTTGACAAGAATAACCTGAAGGTCGCGGTAGAGGTGGTGACCCCTTCCACCTTGAAATTATGGAAGGTGCACGATTCAAGGCCTTGTAAGTGGACGGAAGTTCACGGTATTTCGACTTGAAATCTTAGGAATTTAAAGTGTCTCATTTTGAATTAAATATAAAACCTACTTTAATTTGATTTAAAATAATTTATTTTCCTATTATTCCCCTATTTTCGTAAATTATCACCCTATTTTTCCTGTTTCGAGGGAATTCTTTGTACTGTGAAGTTAATAGCCCAAAATCGGTAACGTACTTTATGGACGGCCCCTAAATATTTATTATCAATCAATATTAATTTTGAATGAAACCTACCTTGCGATAGTAGTCATTTTTATAAATATCTCGAGCGAGACCAAAATCGCCAATCTTCACGACCCGGTGTTCACGATTTTTGGCTGAGACCAAACAATTTCTGCAAGCCAAATCGCGATGGACAAAGTGAAGTTCTTCCAGGTAACGACATCCTCTTGCTACATCTTCAATCATTGATAGCAGATCCTGAAGATGAAGGGCGTTAGGATCTGAGGGTTGCAAAGCTCGACTTGCTCTTAAATAACTTAGCAAGTCTCCAGCTTCCATTAATTCCAGAACCAACAAGGGTGGGTCCGTATCTAGACAAACACCTAAAAGTCGAAGGACATGCTTATGTCGGAAGTGACTCATTAGTCTCGCTTCTTGAATAAATTCAGTCTTTTCTTGAGCTGACGCTCCCTTTCGGAGAGTCTTGATCGCTACAGGTGTGATTCCTGGTCCACTGAGGTCTTTCGCATTTCCTTGAAACACCTAGAAGAGGTACAAAATCGTTTACTGCAGAATTCGGAACCTGTTCTCAATGAGGGGAAAATAAGGTAGGAGTGAGGGAAATTGGGTAAAGTAGGGTAAGTGAGATGTAGTGATGGGCAATCAGGGATAGGCAAGTGGGGAGAAGTAGGGGAAATGAGAAGAGGATAACCCTGCTGGATGTAAAAACATAGAGATCCTGTCTTTTTTCATAATTTGGAATTCTTGTGATAGAAGGAGATAGAGAAAATGTATTTTTCTATCCCTCTGTCAATCTAAATTTACGTTTACCTTTTTTCGTTACCCCTTTTTCTATCTTATCCTTTGTGTCAATATTTTTCTATTTCTTTTTTAAACTAAATTTCATCTATGTTTATCAATCTCCTCTTCTCTATCTCATCCTCTTCTTTATTTCATCTTATACTATATCAAGGTCTATCTTTTCTATATATTTTTCAGTCTCAATTCACGTCTATCTTTTTCCATCCCCATTTTTTACTTCATCCTATCATGCATCTTCATGTCAATATTTTTCTACCTCTGTTAATCTGAATTCTCGTCTATCCCTTTTAATCTCCTCTTCTGCATTTCATTCTATACTACATTTATCTACGTCTATATTTTTCTATCTCTTTTGAAATCTAAATTTACGTCACGATGCCTTTTTGGTACGTGGTCATTAACCAATTAATTTTTGGAATAAATTCCCTAACTTTTCGATCAATTCCCTCATTTTAAGGGATAGAAAATAATGAGAGTACTAAATTGTGGAAGTTAGAAAAAGGTATAGACAAAGATCAAAATTCATATTAAAGAGACAGAATAGGTAAAGAAAAAGATAAGGATCTATGGTTGTTGAAGATAGAGAAAGTTGGAGAAACAGATAGAAAATAATTAAGTTTGAGGATTGGAAAAGATAGCGTTTCAGTTATATAAAGCGACCCATCGAAAGATAAAAAGAGAGATATAATAGTTCTATCTGTTCCTATTCTCCAATTTCTATCTTTCAATCTTTCCACTTCAAGCCGGGTGAAACCTTCAAGTTGACGTGGATAGATAAAGGATAGGGTGAGATAGAGAAGAGAGGATTGAAAATGAAATGCGTAAATTTAGATAGACTAAGTGATAGAAAAAGATAGAAGTTGCTAGATGTAATATAGGATGGGATAGAGAAGAGGAGGTTAGAAAATATAGACGGAAATTTAGATTAACAGAGAGATACAAAAATTTTGACGAGTATAAATAAAGAAGAAGATCAAATAAGAGGAGGTGGGAAAAGATTGATTGAAATTTAGATTAACAGAGAGATGGAAAAAAATTCACGTGAACAGATAAAGGACAGGATGAGATAGGGAAGAAGGTATTGAAAAAGAAATATCTAAATTAAGACTGACAAGCAGATAAAACCAGTTACATTTTCTCTATCTCTTTCTATCATAAGGATTCAAAATTATTCAAAAAGATAAAATCTCCATCTTTTTACTTCCAGCAGGGTATCCGAGAGATAGAAAAATATTGAAGTAGATATATAAAGGAGAGGGTAATATAGAGAAAAGGGAATTGACAAAGATAGACGGAAATTTATACTGAAAAATAGAAAGAAAAAGACAATGTTGATTGATGTAGGGCACGATGAGGTAGAGAGGAGGATATTGCAAAAGTAAAGTTAGTTTGACAAAGAAATAGAAAATATTGACATGAATAGACAAAGGATAGGATGAAATAGAGGAGAGTGCATTGAAAAAGACACATGGAAATGTAGATTGACAGTGAGATAAAAAAGTTAGTCGTGGAAAGGTAAAGAATAGGAATAGATAGAAAAGACGGTTTGCAAAAAAAAGACGTGAATTTAGGTTGACAAAGAGATACAATGCGATAAATTTTCTCTATCTCTTTCTGTCATAAAGGTTCAAAATTATTTAAAAAGATAGGATCTGTATCTTAAGTAAGGTGTCAAAATTAATTTTGAGGATCCTCGGTTACGAAAAACAGATGAAAAGATAAGAAAGATCACGAAGGATAAGGAAAGAGATTGAAAAAGATTGAAATTCGTAATAAATAGATCGATCGAGAGAGGTAGAATAGTTCTATCTTTTCGTATCCCCCAAATTGGATAATTTTCAATCTTTTTCTTCCAACAGGGAAGTAGGGTAGGTAAGGAAAAATGACGGAAAAGGGAACGGGGAAAAATAAGATTAGCTGAACTAGTGCAAGTGAGGGGAATGAGCAAAGTGGAAGTAGGGGAAATGAGGAGAGGTGAGAGTATGGGAAGTAAGGGGAGTGAAGGAAAATTAAGAAAATGAAGAGAAATAAGGGGATAGGAACTAGGAGGAATAAGGGAATAGTGGGTCAATTAGCAGAAGTGATGGGAAAGTAGGTGAAATTAAAAAGAAAGGTCTGGAAGTGATGTTCAATGAGGGGAGGGCACGTGAGGGAAAATGGGAGGAACAGAAGTAGGAGTTGTAGAAGAAATGAGCGGAGGAGAACTAGAGGAAATAATGGAAATTGAAGGGAAGAAGTAAAAGTTAGGGGAAATAAGGGTAAGTGGGGGAACGATTAGGAATGAGGATGAGTTGGCGAAGGAAGTGACGCCTGGCGAAGGGAAGCAAGGGAAGGGGAGTGACAGCTAGGGCAGTAAGGGAAGAGGAAAGTAGAGGATGAATAAGTTAGAAAAAGAGGATGGAAGAAGGGTGCAGTGAGGGGTGGGAAATTATGGAAGGTTAAGTTTCGAACAACTTAATTAGCATATCTTAATAATAGGCTACTAAACCCTTTTTGTATAGACATGTGGCGCCTAATTTAACTAATTTTTGCCCCTTTTTTTAAAGTTGCGATTAGCTTTTCAAAAATGATAAGAAACTCGCCGCCATTGTTGAAGAAACAATGATTAGTTTTGCGCAACAACGATCTAGAGAAGAATGACATAGCAAATTGTTGACGTTATGCGAAAAAAAAAAATTGAAAAAAATCTATTAAATTATTGAAAATTTTAATATATAATCAGAAAATTTTGAAGAAGACTTGACATTTTTAAAATTAGGTGTGTTTTTTTACCTGAAAATAGCATTTTTAAACAAAAATCTTAATCAAGATTCTCAACTTTAAACAATTTTAGGTTATGCAAATGTCTTATATTCGAAATAAGTATTTTTATTAAAAAATTATTAGATTTCAAAGATTAATTTTTTTTCAATAATTTACGTTTTTCGGTGTGTAAGCGTCTTTTTTACCCCGAAATTGACATTTTTTACATAAAAATCATTAGATTTGAAAGCTTCATTATTTTTCAATAATTTTAGGTTACGTAATTGTGTTTTTATGTGTAAATTATTGGTGTTTTAAAATGAAAAAATTATATTTTAAATATCTCAAAGAAGATTCACAATTTTTTAACAATTCTATATTACTTTGGAGCCTTAAGCTGGAAATAGGCATTTCTAATAAAAAATCATTAGATTTACAATTTTGTAACAGTTTAAGGTAATGTTAACGCCTTTTACCTGAAATCGATTTATGAAACTAAAATCATTGAAATTAAAAAAAAATACAATATTTTGTTTTGTTCAATCAATAAATTCACAATATTTTGACAATATTAACTTATGGTTATGATAGAATTTTATACCGCAAACCTATACTTTTGATGTAATATCATTGTATATCAAAGAAGAATTTTTTAAAAACAATTTGAGGTTATGCTCGCATTTAAAAAAAAATCATTTAGAATCTTAAACAAATTCTTGTTATGTTAAATATTAGTTTTTTTTTAAACGAAAATCGTGCATTTTGAATAAAAATCGTTTAAATTCAAAAATCAAATTTACAATTTCGAAGAACATTAGGTTATCTTAGTGTTTTTCATCGCAAATTCGTATTTACATAAAAAATGCAACGATTTGACTCAGTTCCTCAGAGGAGCAGGGCGAGAGCTTCCAATTGGAATATATATATTCCAATTGGAAGCGAGTCAGGCGACCCTCACTGTTTACGTTTCGATCACCCCGAAACCAGTCCAAGGTTATTTGAAGGTAACCCCCGTCACTGGACTAAAAGCGAGAGTTTGGTGTATTTTTCTAGTTTGTATTTTCTAGCACTTTAAATAATAAATCGTATAAAAAACAAAGAATTTGTAAGACTAAATATTTATTATATATTATAACTTTAAAAATTGCGTGAGACATAAAAAATAATCGTGCATGTGGCGCCCTTGTTTTTTTTTTGGTTTATTAAATTGGTTGTTACTTATAAAACTCGTTTATTTAATAATTTTGTTTTATTTCTTCCTCACATTACTCCCTTCCTCATTAAGTGAGTCCCGCCTACCCCGAAAGAGAAATGACTTAATGGTGTAATGATAATAATAACCCTGCTATTTCTAAAAGACAAAAATTTCCCTTTATTTTAGAAACTCATCGTTTTTCGAAGAACAGAAACCCTATTTTTCCTATAATTGAACTAATGGACCAATGTTATCCCTTTGTTAAAAAATCATTTTCTTTAAAGGACGATTTAAAAAAAATAATAAATTACGAACCTCTCCAAAAGCTCCACTTCCCAAAAATTTGGCTAAAGTAATTTGGTCTCTTCTTATTTTAGGCAGCATCGCATCATCAGGATCACTTTCAACAGCAGGGGCATACAATGCATTTGCCTGTACGAAATTCCCTCGAGGAATTTCTCTTAGGGTAGCCAATTCCAGATCGGAGACAACTGGAGGCATAACAGCCTTCTTATCATCCTTACGCTGTCTGTAGCTTCCTGAAAAGGTGAAATATTTTTAAGCACCTTGCAGACTTTACAGTCATTGCCCTATTTCCCTTTTTCCCATTTTAAAAGAATGCCTATTTTTAGGTTTTCGCAATCCCGGGCAGAAACCTCATTCCGTCCACGGGACGACATTAAAACAGAACCAAAAATAACATCTTTTGAGGTTTTTTCAACAAAAAAGTTCTATTTGTGTTCGTCCTGTGGACGGAATCAAAACAATCAATCCTTAGTTTCAATATCTAATAAATACAGGGACCAGTAATAAACACATTGATTTATTCAAACCAACATCTTTACTTGTTACTGATCCTGGTCAACACCATTACATCTTTAAGAAGAAACCCTTATAGTTTCAACCGTGTGTCAGCCCGAGCGTCGCACTTTTTTTAAAGAAGGGAAGTCATGAGAAATGAGGGGCGGGGAAGCATGGGAAAGAAGGGAGGATGAGGGATGAGTTAGTGGAAATAAGGAAAGGGTAAGTAGGGAGAATTAGTAGAAAATTAGGTAGGATAATTAGGAAGGAGGAGTAGGGAAAGTGAGGGGAAATAAGTCGTGGAGAAGTAGAGGAAAAGAGGAGAGAGTAAGCAGAGAAAAATGAGATGGAGTGAGTGAATATGATCGGGAAGTAGAAGAAATGAAGGAGTAGGAGAGGAAGTGGGGTTTGATTAAGTAAAGGGAAACAATAGGAGGGAAAGTAAGACAGGGTAAGTAGGGAGAGTTAGGCGAAAATTAACGAGGAGAATTAGACAGAAATTAGGGGCGCAGGAGAAGTAGGGCAAGTGAGGTGAAATAAGTGGCGGAGAAGTAGAGGAAATGAGGGGAGGGCAAGTAGAGAAAAATGAGGTGGAGTGAGAGAACATGATCAGGAAGTAAGGGAAATAAAGAAGTAGAAGGAGGGAAAATGAGACTTGAGGAAGTGAAGAGAAACAATGTGAGGGAAAGTAAGTGAAGGGTAAGTAGGGAGAGTTAGGGGAACATTAGGAAAAATTAGGGGAGGAAGAGTAGGGGAAGTAAGTGGCGGAGAAGTAGAGGAAATGAGGGGAGGGCAAGTAGAGAAAAATGAGGTAGATTGAGAGAACATAATCGGGAAGTAGAGGAAATGAAAAAGTAGAAGTAGGGTAAATTAGGACTGAGAAAGTTAAGGGAAACGATGGGAGGAAAAGTAAGAGAAAGGTATGTAGAGAAAATTAGGGGGAAATTAGCGGAAAATTAGGGAGGAGAATTAAGAGAAAATAAGGTTGCAGGAATAAGGGAAGTGAGGGGCGGGAAATTGAGGCGAAAAAACTGGTGAAGATGTAGAGGAAATGAGGGGAGGATTAGCAGAGCAAAATGAGGTGGAGTGAGAGAACATGGTCGGGAAGTAGAGGAAATGAAGAAGTAGAATTAGGGGAAACGAGGGTTGAGTAAGTGAAGGAAAACGATTTGAGGGAAAGTAAGAGAAGGGCAGTAGGGTGAACTAGGGAAAAATTAGGCAGGAGAATTAGGCGAAAATTAGGGGAGACGGTGTAGGGGAATTGAGGGTTGGGAAAGTGAGGGGAAAAGGGGTTGAAAAGTAGAGGAAATGAGGGGAGGGTAAGCAGAGAAAAATGAGGTGCAGAGAGAAAACATGATCGGGAAGTAGGGGAAATGAAGGAGCAGAAGGAGGAAAAATAAAGATTAAGGAAGTGAAGGGAAAAGATAAGAGGGAAAGTGAGGAAATTGAGGGATGGGAAATTTAGCGGGCAATGATTGTAGCAGAAGTATGGGTAATGAGGGGAGGCGAAAAAGAAAAAAATGACAGAAATTTTGGTTCTGAGGTTCGATTCCCAGTGGAGCGAAGTGAGCAGATCTTTTTTCCGAAAAATGAATTTAAAAAATTTTAAGAAATTTATTTTTAAATCCAAAAAAAAAATCCAAATTTGTCATTACATAATAATATTGTGAAGAAATATCTATCCTAATATTAAAAAAATTTAAAACGTTAAAATTTCAATTTGAACTTTACTACATTTTTTTCATAACTGTATCAGAAAATAAGAGTTGGAAAACATCCTTTTACCAAAATGTGAATTTGATTTTTAAAGAATTTTTTTTATAAAATAAAACCATGTTCAAAAATGTTGGTTATCTAATTCTGTACTGCCACCCTTCAAATCTGGTTATCAAGGACTGTCATTTTTTTTAAATCGAAAACGCAATTATTTGGTTTGAAATTAAACTTTGTACTTTGAAAAAAATAGTTAAAAATTGAACTATTTCATGGGAAATTCATATTTTTCTGTTGAAAGTTACTTTTCTTAACTAAAAATTTAATTACTCTATTTTTTATTCAATGTGGATCGTTTTTATCTTTTTTTAGCTTGATTGAATCATGGTTGAAAATGCATAGATTCTGTTGCAATTGTACGAGTTTTATTATTTAAAGATTCATCGCTCTGGTTGAAAGTTCGACTGTTTTATAGAAAATTCTTCATTTTCGTTAAAAATGCATCTGTTTGGTTAAAAAATAATCTTTTTTATTGAAGGGTTAACTATTTGGTTGAAAATTCACTCTTTTTGGTTGAATTCGACTGTTTTCGATTTAAAATTAAAATCTTTTTTGTTCAAAACATCAACTATTACATTTTTCGACAAGAATTATTTTCCTTTTTGTATTACACTGAAATGTTTTTTATTTAAAATCAAAATATTTATGGGTTGAAATATCATTTATTCCATTTTTGACTGAAATTTGATCATTTTTAGTTGACGAATCCACTATTACTTTTTTGATGGAGAATTGTTATTTTTTGGTTAAAAATTTAACTACTTGGTTGAAAGTTGAACTATTTTGTTCAAAATTATTATTTTTTAAAATAAAAATCTAGGCATTTATATGAAAATTTATTAATTCCGTTTCTAGTTGATATAAAATTTTTCTACTTAAAAAATGTACCACTTGGTTGAAAATACATATATTTTGTTAAAAATTTAGCTATTTTAAAATTGTTCCCTTTTGTTTGAAAATTAAAATATTTGGTGATAAATGCAACTGTTTCGTTGATAATTTTCTTTTTAAAAATTCAACTGTTTTGTTGAAAATTTTATTATTTTGTTGATTATTCAATTAATTTGTTGGAAGTTATTTGTTTTTGTTAAAGTATCAACTATTCATTTTTTGGCTGAAAATTAATATTTTTTAAATTAAAAATTCAACCTATGTAGTTTGAAAATTTAACTACTTGGTTGAAAATTTTTATTTTTATTGAAATTCATTTACTTTGTTAAAAAGTAATTTGTTTTTGTTTAAAATAGGGTCTATTCCTATTTTGGTTAAATTTGGTTATTCCTTTATTAGGAAATGTAACGACATATTTGTTTCAAAAATTATCTTTTTTAGTTGAACCATCAACTATTTGGGTAAAAATGCATCTATTTTGTTAAAAAGTGTTCTTTTTTGGCGGAAAATTCAATTGTTTTGTTAAAAATTAGCCCTTTTGGATAGACAATTCATCTTCTTTGATAGAAAATTTCTTGGTTAAAAATTCAACTCTCTTCTAAAAAATGTATCTATTTGGCTTGAAGGTTCATAAATTGTTCTTCATTGAAAGTTCAACTATTTGTTTGCAAATGCAATTGTTTTGTTTGAAATTTTTAGTTTGTTTTGAAAATTGAATTATTTAGCAGAAGTCATATTTCGTTTGAAAATTCTTATTATTTTATTTTGAAAATTTATCATTTCGCGTTTAAATTGTTCTAAATCATTCGATTTTTTAGCTTTAAGATTGATCTCTTTCGAAATGAAATTAATCTGTTTCGGCTTAAAACTTAACCCTTTGATAAAAAATTCAATTATTCTGTTGAAAATTCAATTAATTTGTTAAAAAATGATTTGTTTTTGGTTAAAATATCGTCTATTCCTTTTTGATAAAAATTTTGCATTCATAATTTGAAAAGGTAACTAACTAGATATTTGTTTTAAAAATGATATTTTTTAGTTGAATCTTCAACTATTCGTTTATAAATTTATCTTTTTAGGTTAAAAATTCAACTATTTGGTTGGAAATTAAAATTGTTTGGTTGATCATTAATTTATTGTTGTTGAAAGTTCAACTGTTTAGTTGAAAATGGAACTATTTCGGTAAAAATGCAACTATTTTTATAAAAAGTCATCTTCTTTGTCCGAAAATTCGTCCTTTTGAATGGAAAATTCTTCATTTTGGATTGAAAATTCGTCTTTATGACACGTTTGAAAATTCAACTCTCCTATAAAAAAAGTTGCCTTTTTTCTTGAAGATTCAGTTAGATTTTTAATAATGTAACTATTTTTAGTTGAAGTTCAATCTTTTTGTTTGAAAATTAAAACTAATTTGTTGAAGAAATTGTTCTTCTTGGATTGAAAGTTTAACTATTTGTTTGTAAATGCAGCCGTTTAGTCTAAAATTTTTATTTCATTTCGAAAATCGAATTTTTTGTAGAAAAATCATATTTTGGTTGAAAAGTATTATTATTTTATTTAAAAAATGTATTATTTCGCGATTAAATTGTTATAATGCAGTAGACCATTTAGCTTTAGAATTCACCTCTTTCGATATAAAATTAATCTGTTTCGGTTTAAAGTTGAACTATTTGGTTAAAAATTCAATTATTCTTTTGAAAATTCAATTACTTTGTCAAAGAGTAATTTATTTTTGATAAAAATATCGTATATTCCTCTTTTGATTAAAATTTTTTATATATAATTTGAAAATGAAACTAAGTAGATGTTGGTTTTAAAAATTTTGTTTTGTTGAAAATTCGCCCTTTTAGATTCAAAATTCGTCATTTTGGATTCGAATTTTTTTATAGAAAAGTTCTTGGTTGAAAATTCAATTTTCTTCCAAAAAAGTGGCCTTTCTTCTTAAAGATTCAGTAAGTTTTTAAATAATGTAACTGTTTCTGGTTGGAGTTCACTCTAATTGTTTGAAAATTCAACCATTTTGTTAAATAAATTGTTCTTCTTTGATTGAAAGTTCAACTATGTGGTTGTGAATGCAACTGTTTAGTCGACAATTTTTATTTTATTTTGAACATTGAATTATTTCGTAGAATAATCATATTTAATTTGGAAATTATTATTTTATTTCGAAAATTTATCATTTCGCGTTTAAATTGTTCTAAATCATTATACTTTTAAGCTTTAAAATTTATCTCTTTCGATATTAAATTAATCTGGTTTCGTTTAAAATGCAGCTATTTGGTGAAAAATCCAATTATTCTTTTGAAAATTCAATTACTTTGTTAAAATGTCATTTTTTGGTTGAAATATCGCCTATTCCTTTTTTGATTACAATTTTTTATTCATTATTTAAAATTGAAACTAGATATTTGTTCTAAAAATGATTTTTTTAATTAACCCCTCAACTATTTGGTTGTAAGTTTATTTTTTATTTTGAAAATTTGACTATTAGTTTAAAAATCAAATTTTTTGTGAAAACTCGACCCTTTGGCTTAAAAATTCAACTATTTGGTTGAAAATTAAAATGTTTCGTTGATAGTTAATTTGTTGTTGTTGAAAATTTAAGTGTTTATTTGAAAATGGAACTATTTCGGTGAAAATTCAACTATTTTGTTAAAAAGTAATTTTTTTTGGCCGCAAATTCAATTGTTTTGTTAAAAATTCGGCCTTTTGGTTAGACATCATCTTAGTTGATAGAAAATTTTTTTGGTTAAAAATTCAAATCACTTCTAGAAAATTCTTCTAAAAAATCATTAGACTTTTTAGCTTAAAAATTCATCCCTTTCGGTATAAAATTGATCTTTTTTGGTTCAAAATTCAACTTTATTTAGTTGAAAGTTCTGTGTATTTTATTCCCATATTTTCGCTAAAAATTACCCTATTTTCTCTTTATTTAGAGGATTTTGTGCTGTGAAGTTCGATCATGGAATATTTTTTAGGGGACAATAGATGGTATATGTAATAAAAAAATAAAAACTTACTGCAAAGCATGTAGCAGAAGCAGAATATCATGATGCTCACGACAAGAGCAAAACTCAAAACCAAAACTAATCCAATCGGTGGTTGTGTGGCCAACATCCCTCCAATTGTATCCGTCAAATCAATTATCGCACTTAATTTGCTCCAGGTACCAAATCCATAAGAATTTTTAGCCTTCACTCGAAAGTGGTATTTCTCATCCATGTCTCCAGTAATTATCCAATAATTATCAGATCCATTATAATAAACCTTCCATTCGTTAGTCCTGTTATGATTTTTTCCCTCCACTTTCTTTCCTTCGAGAATGTACAATGCAATTGGAGATCCATGAGCTTTAGCTGGTTCCCAATTGATTTGGTAAACCGCTTTTCGAAGTCTTGTCACACTCGGTATTCCTGGTGCACTTGGAACATCACCAAGTGTTTGAAAAGTAAATCGAGCATCATTAGGCCAAAGGAAGTCGTCATCATAATCAGGATACCTAATCCTCAGTCGAAATTGGTACAAAGTTTTGGGTTGCAAGCCTTTGACATGATACTCCAGCTTGTCTTCCACAAACTTGGGATTACCAACAACCTGCCATTTTTCCAAACCCATGGTTGTAAATTCCAGAGAATAGTTGATGGTCAGATTTATAGTTGGAGTCCAAGATACAGTAAGAGTGTTCACGAAATAGACGCAAGTTAGGTTGTTCGGTTCAGGATACATTGTGAGAACTTGATCAGAACTCTCACTATAGCTCTCATTAAAATGAGGAGGATAGGCTCGAACATGAACTCTGTAGTCCTGACCAGGTAACAATGGATGCAACATTGCGTAATATGTTCCTCCCTTCAGTCTTTCTGTATTGATGATCTTCTCATCTTTTGGTCTCACACCATTCACGGGTGTCACAGCTGTCCAGTGAATTTCGTACTGAACTTCTGCTGCATTCAGTTTTTCCGGAGGTATCCAAAAAACACCAGCTGTGGTTGGTGTCAATGGTTTAACAGTCACGTTTCGTGGCTCGGTTGGAGTACCTGTTCCTGTTCTCAAAATGACACCAGAACTAAATTCTAGACTCAAAGATTCTGCATCACTATAAAAATTGCTCAGAGCCAATTTAAATTTGTATTCTGTGAAAGGTTTGAGGTCTGGTACTTCAAGTTCTGATTGGTAGGTCTCTAACTTTATCCGGTCGTCGCTTCCGCATTTGTTGGGATCATCTTCTAAGCACTGAGAAACGTAAACTGTGTATAGAGTTGAGGGTAAATTGTAGCTTTCACAACCTTCATTAGGAATCGGAAGAGGCATTTTGACTGTGAGACTATTTGTTGTTTTGGAAACTTCCTGAACGTTGTAAACCGTTTGGTAGGGTGTTAAGCAATCAGTGTCAGGATATGGCTGAAGAGATTTTCCGATAGCTCTGATGCTTCTTGCATTCACGAGATGAAATTCCTTTATCTCATTTTTCTCAAAGTACATTTTATTCACGAAATAAATTTTGTCGTCATCTGTATTTGACCAATAGACGTTCATTTTATCGGCAGTTAGGGAGGTTGGCGGCAAACCTTTGTGGAAACTGGAGTCAGAGCTTACAATCAGATTGCAAGCACAACCATCAATATCTGCATAGTTTAGGTGTCCTTCTAATGAGACCCAGAAGATTCCAGGACTTTGTGAACCTGTGTTGTCAATTGTCAGAACAGGCTTAATTTGTGGTCGATATGGGCAAGAACAATCTTCCATGTGATTGAAAAAGGGTTTTACATTCCTTCCGAATAAATCCGAATTCATGATGACTCCTTGATCATGTTTGCTGTGTAGCTCAATCCAGCACAAGGTTCTGAAATATAATTTTTTAGCACCAATTTTAAATAAAACTGGGGTGTCTAGCGCTTCAGGAAATCCGGAAATTTGTCTGGAATTTTGTTCACCTTGAAAAATGCTGGATAATGAAGGAAGTTTTCGTTGAGAATTAATTTTCTTCAATCAAATTATTACTATTTCATTTATGATTATGAATTGGTAATTTAAGCTGAAAATTGATCTTTTATAATTAAAAAATGTATGTATTTTGTTGAAATTTGTCTTTTGGGTGAAAAATAAAAAAAAAACCTTCTTGATTGAAAATTCATCAATCTTGTTTAAAAATCCAACTGCATGGTTGAAAATTAATATGTTATGGTTCAGGATTCATCTATCTTATAGAAAAGAATTTTTTTTGTTGATTTTAACTTTTTTGTTTCACAAATAAAAAACTTTTTTTTGAAATATTATCTAGGCATTACATATTTCTTTGAGAATTATTTTTTGTTGTTTTTAGAAAATCCACAATTTAATTTAAAGTTTAGCTACGTTGTGACAAAAAGCATTTTTTGGTCTGCAGCTTCCTGATTTTCGGAGAAAATTCAACTGTTTAGTCGTAAATTATAACTTTTGATTCAAAATTCAAATGTTTCGTAGAAAAGTAAAAATATTTGGTTAAAAATTGGACTATTTATTTGAAAATATAACTGCTTAATTGAAAATTCGTTTTTTTTTGTGAAAAATGATTTTTAATTTGAAAAGACTATTCCATTTTTGGTTCAAAATTTATCGTTTATTTGTTGAAAATCCAATTATTAGGTAGAAAATTCTTGTATTTTGTTTCTAGAAAGTTGAACTACATTGTTAAAAATTAATTTATCTTTTCGGTTGATTATTTAAATATTTTGTGGGAAATTCGGTTCATTTTTGGTTGAAGATTAATATTGTTTCAACTCAAAATTGAGCTATTTCATTTTTTTATGAAAATTTATCCTTTATAAGTTGAAAATTTAATTATTTTGTTTGAAATTCATGTATTTTGTTAAAAATGTATCTTCTAGTATAAAATTAATCTTATTGTTTGATAATTCAGCCATTTGTTAAAAGATTCAACTATTATTTTGAGGGTTTAATTATTTTGATGAAAATTCAACTGTTTTGTTAAAAAGTAGTCTTTTTTTGTAAAAAATTAACTGCTTGCAAGAAAGTTGAACTACATTGTTAAAAATCCATTCATATTTTCGGTTGAAAATTTAACTATTTTGTAAAAAATTGGCTTCATTTTTGGTTATAAATTAATTTACAATAACGCAAAATATATGTATTTCATTTTTTGATGAATATTTATCCTTTATAAGTTGATAATTTAATTATTTCGTTAAAAGCTCATGTATTCTTTTTTAAATTTGTCATTTGGTAGAAAATTAATCTTCTTGGTTGACAATTCAGCTATTTATTAAAAAATTGAACTATTTTAAATTATTGTGCTGAAAATTCAATTATTGTGTTAAAAAGTAATCTTTTTTTGGCAAAAAATGGGCTAATTGCTAGAAAGTTTAACTGCATTGTTAAAAATTATTTCATATTTTCGCTGGAAAATTGAACTATTTTGTTAATAATTCCTGTTTTTTTGTTAAGAAATAATTTTCATAATTGAAAATGTAACTATTCAATTTTTGGTTGAAAATTAATTTTTTTTTATCTTAACTGTTTTTTATTTTCAATTAAATTCTTTTGGGTTGCAAATTCAACAATATAGTGGTAAATTATAATATTAAAAAAAAAAAATTAAATTGAGCTTGATTAGTTGAAGATTCAACTATTTCGTTGAAAATTTATACTTCTTGATTGAAAATTTATCTTCTGGTTGAAAATTCTTCTTTTCCCGTTTAAAAGTCAACGATTTTTCTTTTTTTTGTTCAATTTAACTTCTTGACAATTCATTTTTTGTAGAAAATTAGTTTTTTGAAATTAAAAATTTAACTATTCCATTTTTTGTGATCAAATGATTTTTATTATGCGCAAATTCAAATATTTGGTTGAATATTCGTTTTTTAGTAGAAAATTAACATTTTGTGGAAAATTGGTTTTATTTTTGGTTGAAAATAAAAAAAACTTTAACTAATAATTTAGCTGTTAGGTTGAAAATTGAACGGTTTCTTTTTCAAATTCCTATTTTTTTTTATAAAAAGTAACTTTCTTCACTGAAAATATTACTATTTAATTTGTGGTTGAAAATTCAGCTTTATTCGTTGTACTGAACTATTTTTTATTTCCGATTAAAATCTTGTTTGGTTTTATTATTAAATATAATACTATGTTTCGTTGAGGATACATTTAATTTAAATTCACCTTTTTGTAAAAATTTTGTCTTTTTGGCTCGAAAATTCAACAATTTGGTGAAAAATTAAACCATTTGTTTAAAAATTAATTTCTTTGTTTAAAACTCATATTTTTGGTTGAAAATTAAACTTTGTAGATTAAGGATTAAAATATTTTTGGTAAAATTTCATCTTTTTTAGTTCAATCTAAATGGCTGAAAATTTGTTTATTTTTTATAAAATTAGTTATTCAAGCTGAAATTTTAACGATTTAATTTTTCGTTCAAAATTGATCTTTTTTAATGGAAAATTGATCTATTCCGTTGAAAATTTATATTTCTTGATTAAAAATTAATCTATTCCGTTGAAAATTTATATTTCTTGATTAAAAATTAATCTTTTTGTTGAAAATTCTTCTTTTCCGATTTAAAAGTCAACTATTTTCTAAAACGTTCCATTTTTTATCTTTAAAACTTAACTATTGTGTTGAAACTTCATCTATTTCGGTATCAAATTAATTTTTGTTGTAGAAAATTCATCTTTTCGTTAGAGGATTCAACTCTTTTGTAAAAAATTTTTTTTTTTGCTGTTGAAATAAACTGGTTGATGATTCGTTTTTGTGGAAAATTAATTTTTTAAATTAACAGGTTAATTATTCCATTTTTTGTTTGAAACTTCATCTATCTTGGCTGAAAATGAACTTTTTTGTTCAAATATCAATTTTTTTGTCGAAAATTCCACCATCTTGTAAAAGACTCGTCTTTTTGGATTGAAAATACAACTATTAATGTTTTCGATAAGAATGGTCATTACCGTATTCCGATTCGGGAAATTTGCCAGGAATTTGCGAAAGAAATTTGGCTAGACACCTTGTAAAATAATAAATAAAGTCCGTAAATAAAATATTTACCCTCTTAAAGGAGAAATATCCAAATTGATGATTCGGTTGCTTCTAGTCACTATATTCTTATATTTAAGAATGCCAGCATCCAAAGCTGTCAAGTCAAGCTTCATGATGTAGCTGCCACCAGATTCCTTATAAGAAGACTCAGTCCAAAACAAACTTCTCGAAACCCAGTCGACACAAATGCTATAAGCTGGATTGTTTAAAGGGAGAATTCTTGACGCATTTTCTCCATTCAGGAAGGATGTTACCAACTCCTGCATATCGTTTATCCAAAATATTTTCATGTCTGATGCCAAGTAAGCCAACTCACGGACTGAATGGCGATTGATGGTGTAATTGATCTGTTGATCCAAATCAGAAATTCGTACCATATCCATAGTCGTGATCAATAACTGAGGCAGTGGATTTTCCTCTTGAGTGGAAATGCTAATTGTGTCTGTATAAGGTCCTGCCCCAACTTCTGTGTAAGCTTGGACTTGAAAATAGTAGGTCATGTTTGGCAAAAGATCAGGCAGGATATGTTCTAGCTTAGTGGATGGAATATTAATCGAATCGCAAAGACGGATCTCTGCCTCGTTTGATATGTACCAACATTGAACTGTGTATCCTTGAATTAATCCATTTGGAAATTGAGGCAAAGCCCATCTGAAAATGTAACAATTTTTTTGATGACCCAGCTGGAAGTGGAAAGATTGAAACAGATAGAAATTAGGGGATAGGAAAAGATAGAATTATTTTCTTTCAGTTGGTCACTCTGTGTCCCTAAAACGCGGAGGAGACATACAAGGTTTGTCCGGAAAGTAATAGGACTGATTTTCTTCCGCCGCGACTGTACTTCGGAGCGTGCGCGCACCGACTGGATTTGGTAGAGGGCGTTCCTAGCTAACGAACGAGCGGCTGGTCAGTTGTCTCCGAGCACTTGGAGAGTCAGGACGGGCATTTTCACGCGACGTGTTTCTGTGAGTGGTGCAAGCCGAAAATGCAGCGTTCGTTAGAGCAGAGGTACTCGATTAAATTCTGTGTGAAACTCGGTAAATCTGCGACAGAGACGTTTGATATGATCAAGCAGGCTTACCCGGATGTTGCTTTAGCAAGAAGTGGTGTGTTTCGGTGGCACCAGGCCTTTTTGGAGGGCCGGGAAGAGGTCGCCAATGAAGACCGTGCTGGAAGACCTTCGACTTCGACAAACACCGTCAATGTGACTCGTGTGCGCAAAGTTTTGAACTCAGACCGTCGACTGAGTATTCGTTTAATTGCTCAGATGTTAAGTTTATCAAAATCTGTGGTTCATGACATCGCAGCCGACTAGAAGTTGCACCACGACAACGCACCGGCTCACACCGCCTTTCTTGTGAACAGCTACCTGACCAAGGCCGGCATCCCAACGCTTCCGCAGCCGCTCTACAGCACAGATGTGGCCTCCCAGACTTTTTTTTTGTTTCCTCGCCTGAAAAGGCCGATGAAAGGCAAGCATTTTGAGACGACAGAGGGGATCCAAGCAGCATGCACCGCGGCTCTCAAGGCTATTCCGGAGAATGGCTTCCGTGACGCCTTCAATGCTTGGAAATCGCGCTGGCAGCGCTCCATCGACGCAGAAGGAGCCTATTTTGAAAGTTTTTAAAGAATTGTAACGAGTGGCTCAATAAATTTGTTTAAATCGACTCAGTCCTATTACTTTCCGGACAAACCCTGTATCTGTCTATTACAAATTTCAATCTTTTTCATTCTCTTTTTTTAGCTTTCATAACCAAGGACCCTTAACTTGTTTTTTACTGCATTCTATCTTTTCAATATAAATTTGAATTTTTTTCTATATCGTTTTCTATCATGCGCGATTGAGAACGGTTATCATTCTCTACCGCTAAAAATTTGGGAATCCATAGAAGAGTTAGGGATGTTTATTTCCATATCTTAGTCGACAACTGTGTCGAACTTGACTAAGGGTTTCACTTATTGGCAAAGAATTTCACTTAATGGTTACTTTTATCGTCAACCATCTAGTGGCAAAACCTTTAGGTTGACGTAGATAGATAAAGGATAGGATGAGATAGAGAAGAGATAATTGAAAAAGATAGACGTTGATAGATGTTGCATAGGATACTGTAGATGAGGTAGATGAGGTAGATTGAAAAAGATAAACGAAAAACTTAGATTAACGAAGAGATATAAAAATATCGACGTGGATAGATAAATGATAGGATGAGATAGAGAATAGGGTTTTAAAAAGATAAATGCGAAATTAGATTGTCAGAGAGATTTGAAAATATGGACGTTGATAGACGGTGGATAGGTTGAGAAAAAGAGCAGGTTATCGAAAAAGATGAACGTGAATTAGGATTGTCAAAGAGATGGAAAAATACAGACGTTGATAGATGTAGAATATGATGAGATAGAGAGGAGGTTACGACAGGTATATGGGAAGTTAGATTAACAAAGATATAGAAAAAATAGACGTTCATAAATATGGGATTGCATGAGATAGTGAAGAGCAGTTTGAAAAAGATACATGGGGATTTAGACAGACCCAGAGATAGAAAAATGTTGACGTAAATAGA
>NC_046659.1:141152680-141155151 GCF_010883055.1 Belonocnema kinseyi | reverse complement strand
AAGTAGGGGGAGTTGGAGATGAGAGGGGAAGGGGAATGACGCGAAGGGGAGTAGAGAAAATAAGGGGACAGGAACTACGAGAAGTGAGGGGAAATTAGGGGGTAGTTGAAGTAAGGAGAAAGTAAGGTAGGGGAAGTAGTGAAAGTGAGGATAAATTAGGAGTGGGAAGGAGGGAAAGTAAAGTGTAGGGAGGTGAAGTAGAGGAAGTGATGGGAAATGCTAATGCTAATAGGGCAGTGAAAGTGAGTAGGGGAGGGGAAGTGAGTGCTGAGGAAGAAAAATGGGGAAAGGGGAGTATTAGCTCTGGAAGCGAGGAGGAGGGAAGTAAAGTATTAGGAATTTGGGGAAGAGAAAGGAAGCGAAACTAATTTCTCTAAATTCACTATAATTTTTTCTGAAATCAATTGAACTTTTTCTAAATAATTTGAATTCTTTCTAATTCTTGAAAATTCACTTGTAATTCTTATAAATCTAATATAATTCTTTCGAATTCTTTTCAATTCATAAGAAAATTACTCTTATTATTAATGCTATCCTTTGAATAATATTCGTCAGATAAAATAAAAAATTAGTCCTGGAAAAATCTGTGAATTTTAAAAACGAAGTTTTGCGGCCACCTTGAGAATAAAAAAAGAGAACAGAAAATTATAAAATTTACCTGAAAATGATAACAATGTTCACGTTTTCATTCAGTGGATCCTTTTGAAATTCCACAAAGGCTCTCGGATTGATAGGCTGACTAGGTACACTTTGAGGCGACCTCAAAATCTTTCTTGTGTGATGAGCAGTTTCCCAATAAGTGAAGGCTTTGATCGTGACTTCGAGCAGAGTATAAGGCAGTATTTTTTCCGAATTATTGTAAGGCACAGCAGTCTCTGTCGTTATTTCTGAATTTGAATTTGTGTTGATATGGTCCGCAAATTTGACTTCATAAAACACAGTTCCATAATTGGTGTTCATGACTGGATCCCAGGAAATCTTAAAGTCCCTCCAAGATCCTTCGACTCTGATACTATTGAGGTCTACTGCATTTGGCAAAACAACTATAGTCTCCGAAGTCAAGGACTTTGGATACTGATGAAGACTTGAATCCAGAATCGAGACCATGTAAAGACCAGACAAAGTGATTCCATTAATTATTGCTGTATTTTGTCCAGATAGGTCCCCAATAACTGCATGCTTGTTATCTTGCAACCACAATAAATGTTGAGAGAAGTAGCACAAAGGTCCTTGAATATTCGGATGTTGAAGTGTCGATATCTTCTCTGGCACAATTTTCTGGTTCATTGGAATTTTCTCAGATGTTGGGGATCGATAAACGATTGATCCACTTTCGTAGCTTCTAACAATCCAATAAACGTATCGATTTTCCATATCTAAGGTCAAACCCATGACCTGTTTTCCATTAAAGATTTCATCAGAGTGGTAAAATCTTCTGTCTTGACCATTCAATCTCGAGACTTCAACAGCATGACCTGTGGACCAATATAAATAGGCCTCCAAGGAGTCTATCATTAGTTCCTTAACGATAGCCAAAATCGACAAGGGTTCTTGTTGAGATCCATTCAAATTCGATCTGGTTATGATCTGTTGTTTTGGATTAGCCCAGTAAAGTTTTTTCGATATCCAGTCGACAGCAATACTACCAATGGAATTGATACTCAATTTGGATTTGTGATGGCTCGTCAAATTATACTGATAAAGTGCAGAGTTATTTCCTACCAAGTATAATATGTCTTTGTACCAACTTAGATCCACAATGTGATATTCATTTTCATGTTCTTTCAAATTTGTTTTATGAACTAGGGTATCTACACTTTCCCCTGTCATGTCACTTCTTAACAATCCCTCTGTTGCTGACCACAAGATTGAAGCTTGAAGTCCATCCCTAAAATTAAATAAAAATATTCTAGGGCTAGTGGATATCTGAAAATTATACGATAATGAAGAACATCTTAAATTGGGATGTTACAGACTTAACACTATTTCCCCCTTTTTTAAAGCCGCAAAATTAAAAGTCTGATGTTATCGTTTTGGCTCAAGAATCCTCTCTTTTGGTTAAACATTTTACTGTTTGGTTAAAAATTTAATTATTTTGTTTAAAATTCAAGTATTTTGTTGTAAGGTAATTTTTTTGTTCCAAAATTAAACTGCTTTGTTGAAAATTCGACTTTTAGGATAGAAAATTCTTTCTTTTCGATTAAAAATTCATCTTTTAATAAAAAAAGAAATATTTTGTTAAAAGGGCATCTCTTTTGGTTGAAAATTCTACTATTTAGTTGAAAGTTGCTCTACCTTGTAAAAAATCATTTATTTGAAGAGACATCCCTTTGGTAGAAAAATTAACTATTATGTTGAAAATGACCTTTTTGTTTGTCTTTTTCGATAGAAAATTCTTTTCAAAGAAAAATAATCTTTTTTAGTTAAAAGTTCATTCTTTTTCATTGATAACTCTGCAATTATATTCTTGA
>NC_046659.1:141149543-141152580 GCF_010883055.1 Belonocnema kinseyi | reverse complement strand
TCAGAAATGTCCCCTCCCTACTTACCCTTATCTCACATCCTCCACATACCCTCCTCTCTTTGCCCCCACTTCTTCTCTCCCCATCTAACCAACATCCTCCCCTCATTTACTCTAATCCCCACTCCTCATTTATTATCCCTCTCCTACTTCCCTCCCATACGTTTCCCTTACTCTCCGGGCACCCTTGGAAAAAAGTAAGATGAATGAACAGACAGACCCCCGACAGAAACTGTAACGGTTTTTGCTCGGGGCTACGGAACCTTAAGAATTCAAGTGGATAAAAAACCATCTGAAAATATGAAAAATTAATTGAATTCGGTAAGATTTAAATGAGTTAAATAAAATTAAACAGACTTCAAATCCAATGTATGTATGCAAGATTTTACGATAAATTAAACAAAAAATTAAAATCATTTTTTAAACCACTTAATTCAGTAGAATTCAGTGAATTTAGGAGAATTCAAATGTATTCGAAAATTTCAGAAGAATTGAAAGGAATTTAGGATAAACTACTAAAAAGTCTGGGTGAATTCCAAATAGTTTCAAACGAAGTGCAAAAAATAATTGTAAATCTCTTCACGTTTTGGAAAACCTACAAAATCCCTCCCTTCTTGTGAATAAATTCTTTGAAATCTATCAAAATATTAGAAAATCCAGTCAAATTCTATTAAATCTTATATTTTCTGAAATCCCATAAAATTGATTATAATACCTTAGGAGCTTTTAAAATCCATTTAAATTATTTAAATTCTCGGAAAGCTTACAAAATCCATTCAAATCTATTCAAATATCTTAAAACAACAAAACATTTTTCACACGCCTTAAAATCATTAAAATCCTTAGAAAACACTAGAAATTTTTTTAATCTTTTGAAAATGCCTTGGAATTTTTGAAATCCCCTAAAATATTTTTAAAAATTCTTGAAAATTCCTTGAAATTAGTGAGATCTATTAAAATACTTTGAAATCCATTGACGCTTTTTAAAGCCCTTGCAAATTCCTTTAAAAATATCCTAAAATCTCATAGGTTCTCTATAACATTGTTCCATACCTCACGAAATTCTAGGAAATCCTATAAAACCCCATTAAATTGTTTTTAATCTTATAAAGTAATTTAAATCCTCGCAAGTCCCTTGAAATCTTTTTTACCTTTTGAAATATCCTGAAAATATTTAAAATTCTTTGGAAGCACTTCAAATGATAGAAATCTATTACAAATCATTTAGAATTTTTTAGGACTCTGTCTAAAGTATTTTAAATTCTTTGAAATGTTTTGAAATCCCTTTAAACTTTGTAAATCTCTTAAAGATTCCTTCAATTAATTAAAAATACTACAAAATCTTTTTAATTTTTGGGAAACTCTTCAAATTATTTAAATCAATTGAACATTTCTAATAATCTTTAAAAAATCCGTGGAATCTTGTAAAATACACTAAATAAATTTAAATCCTTTGAAATCTTTTGAAAGCCTTACAAACTTTTGAAGGCCTTGAAAATAGGATAAAGAAAATCTGAGAAATTTCAATGTCTCAATTTCCTCCTTGAAAATGTCAAAAATATCTTCAAATGATAAAACGATTTTCTTTGAACTATTATTTATACCCTAAAATCATTCAAATTCTTTAAAATTCCTTTCAATTATTGAAATCAAATTAAAAATTACTTGCAAACTTTTAAAATACTATACAATAATTCAAATCTTTGGAAATTCTTAGAAAATTTGTGAAGCTCTTAAAAATTGTTTGGTAACTTAAAAATATATACTAAAATCTTTTAAATTCTTTGGAATCACTTCAAATTATTAAAATCTATTAGAAATTCCTTGGAGTATTTTTAAATACTCTACCATATTTAAAATTCCCTTAAGTTTTTTTTAATCTTTTGAGTATTCCTTAGAATTCTTCAAAATGCCCTACAAAATATCAAATCCTTTGAAATCTTTCAGATTTTTTTTAAATCGCTCGCTACTATTCAAAGCTCTTAAAAAATCCCTGGAACTTTCTAGAAGACCTTTAAATCACCAAAAATCTTTTGATGTCCCTTAAAGTAATTGAAATATATTAAAAGTTTTTCGAAATCTTTTAAAATAATCTAAATATTTCAAATACTTTAAAATCTTTTGAAATCTTTTGATACTCTTTATAGCTCCTGAAAAATTCCTTTGAATTTTTTTAATTACCCTAAAGTTACTTCCAATTCTTTTAAATCCTTTCAAAATATTGAAATCAATTGAAAATTCTGAAGAACTTTTTTAATGACCCTCAAATCTCTAAAAATCCTTGAAAATAAATTAATAAGTTTGAATGTTTATAATAGAAAGATACAGAGAAAATGTATCTCATCCTGTCTCTTTGTCAATATAAATCCTGCTCTATCTTTTTCAATGCCGTCTCTTCAATCACATCCTATCCTTTATCTATCCACGTCAATCTTTTTCTATCTCTTTATCAATCTAAATTCACGTCTATCTTTTTTAGTGCCCTCTTCTCCAACTCATCCTATCCTATATCTATCTACGCCAATATTTTTCCATCTCTTGGGTAATCTATATTCCCGTCGATCTATTTCAATTTACTCTTCTCTATCCCATTGTATCATACATTTACCACTGCCTATCTCCTTCGATTCATTTTTCAATCTAAATTCCTTAGTATCATCTATAATCTCATCTTCTCGATTTTATCGTGTCCTATATCTACAAACGTGTATCTTTCTCTATCTCTTTTTCAATCTAAATTCACATTCATTTTTCTTAATACCCTTTTCCCTATCACATCATATCTTACATCCCTCAACGTCTATCTTTTTTAGTACCCTTTTCCCTATCTCATCCTATCCTCTATCTACCCACGCCAATATTTCTCGATCTCTGGGTCCGTCTATATTCCCGTCTATCTGTTTTAATCTGCTCTTCTCTATCCCATTCAATCCTATAATTATGAACATCTATTCTTTCATCTTTTTGTTTCCGACACCCTCTTCTTTATCTGCTCTTATCATTCGTTTCTATCTCGTTGTCAATCTAAATTTACATTTAT
>NC_046659.1:141113509-141149443 GCF_010883055.1 Belonocnema kinseyi | reverse complement strand
TTACGACATTTAAAAAATTCCAAGGAATTTTAAATTGATTTTTAAATTTTTAAGGCATTTCATAGAATTCTAACGATTTAATGATATAATTAATAACTGTTTGGTTTAAAATTTAAATATTTAAACATTTTTAAATTGTTTGTTTCTTTCTTGATTGAAAAATCTTTCTTAGTTGCAAACTTATCTTTTTATTGGAAAATTCATCAATTTAGGTTAAGAATACAATTGTTTTGTTGAAAATTATTCGGTTTTGGAAAAGTATTCAACTATTTTGTTAAAAATTCTTCATTTTTAGTTAAATTCAATTGTCCTTTATTAAAAATAATAACAAATTTAGTTGCAATATTAACTATTACATTTTTTTGTCGAGAATTAATTTTGTTTTCTTGAATTAAACTATCTGGCTATTAGTTGTATTACTTTTTGAAAATTCATCACTTAGGTTGAAAATTTGTTTTTTTTTTTTGTTGAAAATGCGTTTTTTGTTGTTAAATTAATTGTTTCTAGTGGTAATTTCATATTTCCATTTTTGGTTGAAAATTCAACTTTTCTGTTGAAATAGCGTTTTTTTGTGTTAAAAATTAATTATTTCTAATGATGTCATTCTATTTTTGGTTGAAATTCGATATTTTTAGTTGAAAATTCATACATTGGGTTAAATATGTATGGATTTTGTTAAAAAATTCATTTTTAGTTGAAGAATAATCTCTTTGGTTAAAAATTAAAAATTCGTTTTTCAAACTAAAAATTAAATTGTTCTATTTCTGGTTAAAAGTTTTTTTTTCAGTTAAAAATTCTACTATTTTGTTGAAAATGCAAGTATTTTGTATAAACTTTCACTTTTTTATTAAAAAAACCAATCTCCTTGGTTGGAAACTAATATTATTTTTTTGGAAAATTCTTCTTTCTGAGTTAAAAGTTTAACAATTTGGATAAAAAAATGTATGTTAACAGATAATTTGTTTTTTACACATTAAACAATTTTTTTAAGAATTTGACTTTTTTAGTTAAATTCAAATGTTTTTCATTTTAAGTCAAAACCATTTTTGTTTGAAAGTTCAACTACTTTGACAAAAATTAATTTTTTTAGTTGAAGTTTTCTCTTTTTAATTCAAAATTTAACTAGTTTGTGGAAAATTAACTGCTTTGTTGAATATTTAAATGATATATAGAATCTGCGCATTTTTGGCTGAAAATTCAAGAATTTGGTTGAAATTTTCTATTTATTTATAGATTAAATTTTTTTTTAAATTAAAAATTGATATTCTTTAGTTGAAAATTCAACTTTTTTGTTAGAAATTCATAAATTGGGTTAAATATGCATGGGCTTTGTACAAAATTAATTTTTTAGTTCTCTTATTAGAAAATTAATCTTCTTATTTGAAAATTATTATTTTTGGAGAAAATTCATCTCTTTGGCTAAAAATGAATCTATTTAATTGAAAATCTAATTATTTTATTTATAATTCTTTTTTTTTAATTTAATAATTTGGTGAAAAAATGAGTGTTAATAAATGATTTTGTTTGGTTAAGGATTCAACAATTTTGTTCAAAATTTGTCTTGTTTTGTTAAATTCAAATGTTTTTTTTATTAAATATTAAAATCGTTTTTGGTTGAAATATAAAGTTTTATATATTTATATTTTTTGAGAATTTATAAATTTTTGTTAAAAATTCACTATTTCTTTGAAAGTTGATCTACTTTGACATAAATTAATTTGTTTTGGTTGCGGATTCATCTCTTTGCTTAAAAATTTCACAGTTTGATTGAAAATTTGTGCTTATTTGTAGATTAAAAAATATTTATTTGTTGGAAATTTTTTTGGGCTAAAATTGCAACTTTATATTTGAAAATTAATGTGTTTTGGTTAAGAATTCAACAACTACGTTAAAATCTGGTCTTTTTGGTTAGATTTACCTACTTTTTGTTTCAAATTAAAATAATTTTTGGTTGAAATATCAAGTTTAACATTTTTCCTTAAAAACTCATTAATTTTTGTTGAAACGTCAACTTCTTGCTTAAAAATTTGTTTGGAATTTATTGTTTTAACTGCGAATGTAATCATTTCATATTTAATAGAAATTTGGTATTTTTAAAATAAAAATCCTTCTATTTTTTGAAATGTTGTCTTTTTTGGCAGAAAATTAATCTTCCTTGTTAAATTTTTTTTAAAGATGATATATCTCTTTAGTTAAAAATATAACAATTTTGTTGAAAACTTGTTTCTTATGTTTGAAATTTAACTGTATTAACTGAAAATTAAATAATTCGATTTTCTGTAGAAAACTGATCTTTTTTATTTAAAAATTTAACTATTTGGTTGAAAATTCGTCTTTTCGGCAGAAAATTCATCTAGTTTTTTAAAATCTTACCATTTCGGTTTGAAAATTCAACTATTTTGTTGAAAACGCAATATATTTTTGTTTTAAACCTTAGGAATATGGTATCTACGTTAATTTTATTTAAACAAATTAATTCCCTCATAATTCCTCTAATTGTCTGAAAAGTCATCCGATTTCACTTTTCTTGAGAGAATTTTGGACTGTGATTCCTGGCGTTACCTTAGAGTTCGTCCTTTAAATTCCGTAGACCAGGGTCCTCTCCCAGCACTTGTGTAGGCAGCAGCTTTAATTGAATAATCGGATTTTTCTCCTAATTCGTAAACAGTGTGAGTCGATCCAGAAATATCTTTCTGACGAATTGTTTCCCCAGTCGAATCATCCCTGATTTCCAATTCGTAAGTCCAATTTTGCCAGGCACCTTTTCCCTGACCACCTAACAAATGAGGAACTTGCCAGGACACCTTTGCTCTTTCCGATCCCAAAACTGCTTGGACACCAGTAGGAGGATTCACAGGAACAGGAACTGGCTGACTCGCATCCATCAGAATATTAACACTGATGTACGCTTTAACATATCTGCAGGAACAATTTCAAATAAAATCAAAAACAGATCATCAAGAATAGAAAATTATGATCTAGGTTTCAGAAATCTATCAGATCCTTGAAATTCTCACCTCGGAAAAGCATTATGGAAGTATCTATTCTGTCCGGAATGATAACCTTCAGTCAGAACATCTTCCCCATTGGTCCAATAAAACAAGCCATTCGCCATGGCCAAAGAAACCACGCTCTTAAATCTAGGTTGCTGCGTATTTGCTCTAAGATCAATGACTTCCTTTCCATCGAGAGATACAGATTTGACTGTATTTTGAGTATGGTGAGGCACAAGTAGTCTGAAGTTCGTATGGTCTACAGTAAACGCTCCTAAATTTGCATCTTCTAGAATCAGGAATGGTTGCACCTCATGTTTGACTCCGTTGCTGATATCAGCTAAATCTAGTCTATAAAGGCCACCTCGTGTGACCCAGAATAAGTATCCATTGTAGGGATCAACCTCAATGTGAGAAGGTCTCGTCAAAAACCCAGCCATCGCAACCGTCAGTCCTTTACCATCCAAACTGCACCTGGCTATTTGCCAAACTGTCGTTGCATGTTTGACTTCACCCAGAACATAGAGATGCAAATTCAGCCAGTCAACTGATAAGCTCAGTGGTTTAAAATTGGCTTGGCTCGGATTTAACACAACTTCGGGTTCAGATGGTGTCAAAATCGAGGTGCGGTATACGTAGCCCATTGAATCTGATACGAAGAGTTGAGCGGAAGCTACATGAATGGCCACTCCTCGGATAACGCTTTCAGTCTCGTAAATTATACTTGGTTCATCCAGCATGTCGGAACCCTGTTTCATTACTGCGTGCTCACCCCCAAGAATGAGGATGGGCTGTTGCATATCCTTTACTGGAATTTGAACTAGGAATATAGAAGTTTAACCATCTGTTGATTCTTCAATACTATTAGGATCTATTGTGATAGGAATACAGTCTCGAAATTTGTATTCCCATCTTGTGTGTACATGCATCATTAGCGAATTCAAATTACCAGCAGGTTCAGGTGATGTGGAAATGTAAATCAGAGCAGGTGGGCCCTCCCCTTCTGCATTCCTCATCGTCACGCTCACTGAGTAGTTTCTATTAGGTTCCAGATTTTGAAACATGTAGTGATCAGTGTTTTCGGATATTGGAATGTCCTAAATAAAAAATGGAAGATTCTTACATTAAGGGATTAAGAAAAAATCATGAATATCCCGTGTTAACAGATACAGACCTCGGACTCACGCCACTATTGACACTTTTTTAACGATGCTACTATTTCAAAGATTTATTAAATTTTCAAAAATTTGAAATTTGAAAGATGTTCGGGAATTTTACAAGATTCGAAGAGATTCCAAAAACTTCAAGGAATTTTGAAAGTGTATCAAAGGAATTCAAGGAATTTAAGGGAAACAGTGATTTCTTTTGGTTCTGAATAGATTAAATATAATTCAGAAGTTCCTGACTCTTTTTAGAAATAGTACTGGAAAATTTCACAAAGAAAAATTTGAAAATAAATATTCATTCCCCGTTTTCAAACATTTTTGTTTGAACAGTTCCTCAGTTTCAAAAGAGTTCTAGAGTTTTATGAAAACAATATTTAACGAAAGCACAAATTTAATTAAAAAGTTATTGATACTTTTCGATCAATCAAAAATAAAAACAACTACAGCGGTTAGAAGAGACCCACAAATTTTGAATTTGAAAATTTTAAGAGTTTGACGATTTCTGAATCGAGTTTAAACCGCTGTGGCTTTTTAGATTTTCGGTTCGAAAGTGATGTATTTTTATCAGAACTTTTGGAACGTTTGATAACAGATTTTTAGTGTAATTTTAATAATGTTATAGCTTTTGTTTGATTGATTTTTCCGAAGTTATGTTTTCGTAGGACTCCAGAACTCTTTCGAAACTAAAGGATTATGCAAAATAAATCAAATTTCTGAAAAGTGGGAGATGATCAGAAAATTGCAGTGTCACTATTTTGAATTTATGAAAAGAGTCCGAAGTCTGCAGATATTATTATTATTAATGTTATTATTGATTATGTTGACGAAGTAGATGTTAGAATAGAACGCCATGCCAGAATCATAGTTATCATGTGACCTATTGGTTCGTACAAGAGTAAAAGGAGGAATTAGTTTAAAGATTTTAGAGAATTTTTAAATAGTTGGCCATGCGGTTATTAAAAAGCAGATTTACCCAATGAAAGATTCTTTCTCATGCTCTTACTATAGAGGGAAACTTTTGAAAATCTTGTAGAACCAGTTTGCATAATCCCTGCTAGAACTAAAAAGATAGAGATTCTATCTTTTTGAATAATTATAAATCTTTATGATAGAAAGGGAAAGAGTAAATGTATCTTATTTGATCTCTTTGACAATCTTATTTCTCGTCTATCTCTTTTAATACCATCTTTTCTTTCTCATCCTATACTTTATCTATCCAGGTCAGTTTTTTTTCTATCTCGATTTCAATATAAATTTCCATCTATATTTATCTATCTCTTTGTTAATATAAATTAACATTTATCTTTTCCAATATCCTCTTCCTTATCACATCGTATCATACATCTATCATACGTCTATCTTTTTCAGTACCCTCTTCTCTATCTCATCCTATCCTTCATATATCCACACAAATATTTTTTTATCTCTCGGTCAATCTTAATTCCCGTTTATCTTTTTCTCTTCTTAATTTCATCCTATCCTACGTATATGAACGTCTATTTTTTCTATCTATTTTTTGATCTAAACGTTTATGTCTATCTTCTCCAACCTCCTCTTTCTTATCTCCTCATATCTTACATCCATGAACGTTTATTTTTTTCTAAATTTTTTCAATACCTTCGTCTTTATCTTATAATATACTTTATCTATTCATGTTAACCTTTTTCTGCGTCTGTTCATCTGTATTCTCGTCTATCATTTTCAATACTCTCTTCTCTATTCCATTCTATACTACATCTATCAACATCCATCCTTTTTCATCTCTTTTTCAGTCTAAATTTACATCTATTTTTTTCAATAACCTCTTCTCTATCTTATTGTATCCTTTATTTAAGCATTTGAATATTTTTTCATCTGTGATAATGCAAAGTCCCGTTTATCTTTATCTATCCCTTTCTCAATATAAATCGATACCCTCTTCTCTATCTCATCGTATACCAAATCTATCAACGTTTACCTTTTTCTATCTCTTTCTCAATTTAAATTTCCGTCTATCTTTTCTCCTCTGCTTTAACTCATCCTATCTTAGGTCTATCAAGGTCTATCTTTTTCTATCTATTTGTCAATTTAAATCCACGTCTAACTTTTCCAATATCCTGTTCCTTATTTCATTGTATCATGAAGCTATCAACGTTTATCCTTTTCTATTTCTGTTAATCTTAATTCTCGTCTACCTTTTTCAATCTTTTTATCTCTACCTCATTCTATCCTTTATTTATTCATTTCAATCTTTCTCTATCACTGTGAATCTAAACTACAGTTCATCTTTGTTGATACTCTCTTCTCTATCCCATCCTATTCTAAATCTATCAGGGTCTATCTTTTTCAACCTAAATTCACGTTCATGTCAATTTTTTTCTATGTTTGTTATTATTAATTCCCTTTTCTATCTTTTTCAATCGCCTCTTTTATATCTCTCCATATCCCACATTTATAAATGTATATCTTTGTTTCTATTATTTTAAATTTAAATCCATGTCTAGGTTTTTTACTACCTTTTTCCTTATTTCATTCTATTCGTTATCTATTAATGTCAATCATTTTCTATCTCTTTGTCAATCTAAATTTTCCTCTATCTTTTCCAATATCCTCTTCCCTATCTCATCGGATCATAATTATATCAATGTTTATCTTTTTCTATTTATTTTTCAATTTCAGTTTCTGTTTATCTTTCCCAATAACCTCTTTCCTATCACATATCATAATTCTATCAATGTTTATCCTTTTCTATCTACATTTAAATCTAAATTTCCGTCTATCATTTTCTGTTTCATTTCCAAACTAAATTAACTCTTATCTTTTTCAATATCTTCTTCTTTATCTCATCCTCTCCTTCATCTATTTTTGTTAATCTTTTTCCATCTCTGTTAATCTAAAGTCTCGTCTATCTTCTGCAATCTATTCTTCTGAACCTCATCCTATACCAGATACGTTAATGTCCATTTTTTTCTATCTATTTGTCAGTCTACATTAACATCCATATTTTTCAATACCCTTTTTTTATCTCATGCTATTCTTTATTTATTCATTTCAATCTTTTTCTATCTCAGGCTATCTGAATTTATGTCTATTTTTTTCAATCTCCTCTTCTTATCATATCATACATGTATCAACGTCGATCATCTTCTGTCCTGTTTTCAACCTACATTCACGTCAAATTTTTAATGCATTTTTCTTTAACTCATCCAATCCTTCATCTATACATTTTAATCTTGTTATATCTGTGTTATTCTAAATTTTCGTGTTTTTTAAATCTACTCTTCTGTCAGTCTAAATTTACATCATTCTTTTTAATACCCTCTTATTATCTCATCCTATCCTTTATTCATTCATTTCAATCTTTTTCTATCTCTGTTAATCTAAATTCGGGCCCATTTTTGTCTATCCTTTTCTTAATCTAAATTTCCATATATTTTTTTCAATCCTCTCTTCCCTATCTCATCCTATCCACGTCAACCTGAAGATTTTGCCGCTAGATGGCTCTGGGTCAAAGTAACCAACAAGTTAAATCGGTGTTCGAGCCTATAAGTAGAGGCCCGGCAAACCGTCCTAACATTTCAATGGAATCCCGAATTTGGAGATATAGAAAATGATACGCCTACTCTACTGCAGACGATAGAAAAAGAGATAGACAAAGATTCAAATGTGTATTAAAGAGATAGAATAAAGGAAAGAAAAATGTAAGGGTCCTTGGTTACGAAATATAGAGAAAGAGATATACAATAATTGAGATTGAGAATAAGGAAAGACAGCGTTTTAGGGACACAAAGTGATCCAATGAGAGATAATAGTTCTATCT
Organism: Belonocnema kinseyi; assembly: GCF_010883055.1. Lineage (NCBI taxonomy): Eukaryota > Metazoa > Arthropoda > Insecta > Hymenoptera > Cynipidae > Belonocnema > Belonocnema kinseyi. The sequence continues at coordinate 141,141,485 of NC_046659.1, read as the reverse complement.
TTTCCTATCCTCTGATTTCTATATTTTCCAATCTTACTTCCAGCAGGGAAAAGAAAGGCTTTGTCAACAGATATCAGAATAAAGCTTGAATCAGAAATATGCAAAACAGAAAAGATTTCATTGTCTAGTGTAAAGAAAAGATTATTTAGGACAAAAAATTATCGAAAATTAATAAATATTGAAGAATATCAATTTAAATTGTAAAGCAGTTTCAGTTCTGGCGTGGCGTATACCTTAAGCTGGGAGTGGGCAGCCCCTTGTAGTCGTAAAACATAGGACAAAAGAGGTCCATTGGGAAATGGACCTGGTTCCCAGGAAACAGACACACGACAACTGTCTACAGCTGCTGCCCTTACAATTACCGGGGCAGAATTTGGAAGACCGGAAGGTTTTGTTAATATCACAACGCTTGGAGCTGAGACAATTGGTTCTGTATTGTGCTGTGTTGATCTTAGAAGAAGAGCTACTCGGAACTGAAAATTTTAAAATTTTATTTTATGTTACTGAATTGATATGAAGACATGAGAATGACAACTGGAAATCAATTTTTTGAAATTTTGTATTTAACGATCACGTGTAATTTGGGATACACTGGAGTCCCGCTTTACTGGGCGTTTCGGGGTACTCTCAGTGGCCTTCACGGTAAATCGGGACTATCCAAGTCGTTCTTTTTTGCCTTCTTGCTTGTGGCTTCTTACAGTGCCGAACCGTAAACTACGCAACTACGCTGACCTTAAAAGCGCCTCTCTTTCGCCTCCTTGGACCACCTTATCCGGTATATTGGGATCCGGTAAAGCGGGACTTCAGGGTACTATTTATTGACGCATAGAGTAAGAGCACTAATTTTTGGCGCCTTTCTCTAATTTCTTAGACAATACGTTACATTAGTATTTTTTGTGCTTCAATTAATTTCATTTTAAAAATCTGGAGAATCTGCAATTGTCGAGAAATTTTTACATAACAGGAAAAACCTGGAAATGTCAGGGATTTTTTTAAGGCAGCAATTTCTTGAGAGCGTGCTTAATTTTCTTTTAAATTGCAATATAAAATTGAATAACAATGATTCTTTATTTATATAAAGCTTTATATTACTTATTTAACTGTTTTGTTCAATTTTTTTGTTTGTTAAAAACTAATCATTTTTAGTTGACAATTCTTGTATTTTGTTAACAATTCTTACTTTTTGGTAAAAAAATTAATCTTCTTGGTTGAAAATTCTAAAGTTCGTTTGCAATTTTTTCTCTCTCTTGACTGAAAAATTGTACTTAGCTGAAAATTCGTGTTTTTTATTAAATTCAACTGTTTTTTGATTCAAAATGAAAATATTTTTCGGTTAAAATGTCAACTACTACATTTTTTGTTCAGAATTGATCTTTTTTTGAATTAAAATTTAATTACGAAGTTTAAAGTGACTTAAAATTAACCTTTTACTGAAAATTTAACAATTCTAGTTGAAACCTTAACTATTTTGTTAAAAATTGTTTTTTTTTTAGTTAACAAATAAACTTTTTTAAACTGAAACTGTATCTGTTAAAGGTGAATATTCCATCATTTTAGTTGTAAATTCACGTCTTTTCTTGGCAATTCGACTTTTGTGATTGAAATCAATCTTCTTAACTAAAAATTCATTTTTGGGTTGAGAATTCAACTATTTAGTTTAAAATTTACTATTTGAGTTAAAGAGTCATTATTTTAGTTGAATCATCAGTTTCTTTGTAAATTAATTTTTTTAATGATTTTTGTTGACACTTTTTTTGTGTGGAAATTTATTTTTTAAATTAAAAAGTTAACTATTCCATTTTTGGTTCAAAATTGAACAGATAAAAGTTTTTTCTTTGAGATATCAACTATTACATTTTTCTTTATTAATTTGTTTTTGATGATTGAAAATCCATCAGTTTCCTTGAAAATTAAATTTTTTAACTGAAAATTTAACTATTCGATTTTTGATTGAAAATGGGTCTTTTTAATTCATAATTCAATTATAATGTTGAAAATTTATGTATTTTATTAAAAAAAATTTTTTGTAGATAATTAATATTTTTGTCGAAAAATAATACTTAAAAAAATTGATCTTCTCGTTTAAAAATTATTCTTTTTGTTATACATTTCTTAGTATAAAAAATTAATTTTTTAATTTAAGATTTAAATAGTCCATTTGTGTTAAAAAAAATGATCAGTTAAGATTTTTTGTTGAAATATCAACTATTATATTTTTCGTTATTAATTCATCTTTTTTAATTGAAAATTTAGTTTAATTTGTTTAATTAAAAATTAATTTCTTTGTTTGAAAATTTAACTACTTTATTTAAAATTCTTTTTTCATTAGCTCCAAATCAATTTTTTCAACTATGATTTAACCATCCTTATTTTCTTTACAGGTTAATTTTTTTAATTGAAAATTCAACTATTCGGTCGAGAATTTGTTTTTTGTTGTTCTTAAAAGCTATTTCTTTTAATTAAAAATTGATCCATTAAGCTACTAGAGAAAAGTTACTAGAAAATTGACTTTTATTAAAACACATCCCCTCGCTGGAGATAGTGTATGATTCTGAAAAAAGATTCTTCTCTCCATCTCTCTAGTAGCTTAGCAGTAAAAGCACTTGACCGGCAATCGGTAGACCCATGGTTCGATTCCCAGCGGAGCGAAGATCTTTTTTTAGAAAAAATTTAAGTGAGAAAATTTTAAATTCATAGTTCCATCTAATTTACTATTTCCCTTGGTAAAAATTTTCCTCACATAAATTGTAGATGTCCCCTTTTCAAAATTTAATATTTAAAAATCTATCGTAGAAAACTTTTTATGTTCATCCTAGGAAATATAACTTATTTAGCCTGACCATTTGTCATTCTCGAGTCTTCATATACAAATTATAGTTCGCGCTCTGAATAATGCCGGAAACGGGCTGGTAGGGGAGTATTTTTCGTGTAACACAGCTTCCCCCACTCTTAGCACGGGTAAGCCCTAACAAATTCGCGACAGGTCTTCCTGAACAGTGCCACTAGTCGGTTTTCAATTTTTATTCAATAAAAACGATTCGTTTTTGTACATTTCTTTGAGTGGCACTATTCAGAGAGACTGGATTGAAATAAAGGCATGATGGTGGGGGATACTATGGAGCGAAAATGAGGAGAAACGGCACTATTCGGAGCGGCAGTTTTCAGAGAGAAGTATGTAGAAATAAGGAAACTGGCCAAACGAAGAAAGTAGGAAACGTACTCTGTATTTCGTATAGGGCTGTAAATTATCGACTAAAATTTGATCGTCTTCTCCCCAAGATTGATTTCTACAATACTGCCAGGTTTCAGCCAATTCCTCGTATCTCCATTGTACTAAATATGAAATGCCACCACCACGCCTTTCAATATCAATTCCTTTCCATTCAAGCCTGAGAGATGTTGCTGTTAATGAATCTGCGACTAGCGCAGGTGCTACTGGTACACCTATTTCAGCTAAAAATAAAAAATAAATATAAATTATAAAACTCGTAATGACTGCACTTAATTTAAATGTTAAGACCTCGTGCGAGTGAATTTCAGGGGAATTAATAAAATAAAATGGATCTAAAAAAAATTATAGAGGAGAATCAGAAAGTCAGTCTTCAAATTTAAATAAAATATAGTTGTCCTTTCTCGTAACGACTTTGCACTTAACGTAAATGTTAAGACCTCGTTGTGCGAATAAAGTTTAACCTCATTTATAAAAAGCCAATTTTAAACATAATAAAATTGCACTTTCTCGTAATGACTTTGCACTTAACTTAACCCTTTCCGGCATATATTTTTCAGCGAAACGAGTTTTCATGAAAATTGGTACATAGGGGTTTTTGGGGTCGCTGATTACGAATCTGAAATCAGATTTTGAAAATTGAAAATGGCGGGTCCAATATGGCGGCTAACTTTTGGAATATTTTTTTATTTTTTCTGAAAGTTGGTATACGGGAACTCAGATTTAGAACATTCAAAATGGTGGATCCAATATGGCGACTTAAATTTGGAGTATTTTTGGATTTTTTTAAAGAATTGGTACACAGGGGTTTTTTGGAGTCGCTAAGGACGAATCCGAACTCAGATTTCGAAAATTCAAAATGGCGGATCTAATATGGCGGGCAAAATTTGGATTTTTTTTTGAAAATTGGTGTTCAAGGGTTTTTGGTATGTCTCATCACGAATATGAACTTAGATTTTAAACATTCAAAATGGCGGGCCAAAATTAAAAATATTTCTTAATTGTTTTTTGAAAGTTGGCACAGGCCAACTTAAAAAAAAACTTTAAAAAAATCCAGAAAACTTTATTATTTTGACTGCCATATTGGATTCGTCATTTTGGATTTTCAAAGTCTGACCAGATTCGTGATCCACGACCCCGAAAATCTCCGTATACCAATTTTCAGAAAAAAATCCAAAAATATTTCAAGTTTCGGGCGACATTTTGGATCCACCATTTAAAATTTTCAAAATCTGAGTTCATATTCGTGATCACTGACCCAAAAACCAATGTACACCAATTTTCAGATAAAATCCAAAATATTCCCAATTTCGGCAGCCATATTGGGTCCGCCATTTTGAATTTTCAAAATCTGAGTCCAGATTCGTATTCAGTGACCCCAAAAACCCTTAAGTACCCATTTTCATAAGGATATAATGGATAGTTTTTTTAATAATGAATTTTTTCAACAAAAAAGGCTTTTTTCATCTTTGTTTATAAGTATTAACAAATTATTTGAAAAATTTAGACTTTTTGCAAAAAAATTTCAATTTTTTATCATCCTGCGTGCATGAAATTGAAAAAAATCTGTATAAAATCCAATAAATACTACTCTGAAATCGCAACAAATGTTATGAAAAAAGGTGGGAATACGGTTTCCCATCGTGCCGCAAAAGGGTTAATTGTTAAGACCTCGTTGTGCGAAGAAACATAAAAAAAAACATTTAAGTTATGTCCAATAATTTCAACTAGATCTTATGAGAGATCTATCACTAATCTACGCAATCATCTCTCCCTCGAGTGAATCCACAATCTATGATTTTTTTATGATTTAAAATTTCAATAAGAAATTTTATTCTAAAAATAAGATTTACTTATTTTCTTGTGGTAAAAATAATTTTCAAGTGTAATTGTAAAATGTTTAGGGTTAGTTTTAATATCCTATCAGTATTGGAATCAATTAAATTCAGAAACCCAACTTTTTAATTTTTAATTTTGGGAGCTACAGCATTTTGAAATTTGAGGCCGACTTTTCTTTAAATTGTCATATTTCCGACACTTTTTTCAGATTCTGATAAAACTTGTAGGCATTTTCTAAAAAATAGACTGTTTTATATAAAATATGAAAGACATTTTTTTTCAATATTTAAAAAAATTAAAATAATTTTTTTTTTGATTTTGGACGGAATACGTCGACACATTACGTTATTTGGTGCAATTAAAAAATTTAACCCGAAATTCCTATTTTTAAACATCAAATGATAAAATAATCAAATAAAAAGGCTTAAAATTTTTTAGATTTTGTTAGAATTTGTCGTCTGAACTTAAAATTTATATTTAAGAAACATTAGATTTCAAAGAAGATTTATAATCTTTCAACAATAATTTTAGGTTATGTCTGGCGTATCACATTGAAAATTCGAATTTTCAAATAAAAATAATTGTTATTTGAACAAACTATTTACAAGCTTTTAACAATTTTGGCTTTTCTTAGTCTTTTTTGTTGCAAGCTGGTATTTTTATTGAGAAAATTATAGTTTAAAGAAGATTCTTATTTTTTAAAACTTTAGGTTATGTTTTGCGCCTTACACCGGAAATAGGCATTTTTATAAAAAATCATTAAATTTCAAAGAAGCTTTCAAATTTGTTTAAAATTGATATATTAAACTAGCAGTTGTCACCAGAAATTTCGATATAGATTACAAAACAGACTTACAATTGTTAATCATATCAAGGTTAGGCTATTGCTTTTGACTGGAAATCGGATAATTTAAGCAAAAACCATTAATTTCGAAGAAGATTTACAATTTTGAACAATTTTTGTTACGTTATGTTAGTGTTTTTATCAAAAATTGGTATTTTCAATTAAAATTACGATTTCTGAAGTAATGTTAGGTTATGGTAAAATTTTTCACCGGCAATCAGTTAAAATTTAAGAAATTGAAATGAGGTTAAAATTCAATTTAAAATCCTATTCAATGTCCAATAATCAAGTTAATGTGCCGAATTCCTGAAAATAAAACCAAGAATCAAACGACCAAATTTGGAGAACCGCCATAAAATGTTCCTATTGTAATCTGAGAAAAGATAAAATTTTGCCTAAAAACATAAATGACAAAAATTCTTTTCTTTTGGACAAAAATAAAAAAGAGGAAAGAAAAATGAAAAGGCAAACAACCAAATCTCCTTCCTTGTCCTTTTATTTCTTTCGTCTTTTTTATTTTTATTATATTCAAATCACAATAAAAAACATTTCTAAAAAATAATCACCAACGTTTGGGCACTTATACAGCAAGGCATAAAAAATGAAAATACGAGCAGGCAGGAACAGCAACGAAACCACGAATCTCTTCCCTGACACTATAGAGGGAGAGATCGTCGTGATTTCGTTGCTGTTGCTGCCTGCTCGATATTTCATTTTTTATTTTTTTGCCTTGCTAAGTGTGCTCTATCAGTACCGAAACGTTAGTTACTATTTTTCAAAAATCTTTTTATTTTGTGACTTGATAATAATTTTCGTAAATCCTTTGGCTACAAAACATTAACCATAAAGTATTACAACTTTTTTAAGTTTAATTGAAATTGAAAGATGTATTGAAAGTTGTAAGAAATTTAAAAAAAACTGCAGAAATTCCAAACAAAATAACATCTTGAAATATGTCCGTCAAAAAATGGTTAGTTCAAGTTAACCTATAACTTACAATTGCAAATAAATAAAAAAAATGAATCCACATGACCGAGAACAAAGTTTTAAGGAATACAGCAAAATTTTGGAAGGCTTAAAATCGTCCTTTTTCGAAAGATGGAAGGCAAGAAAAGACCAAACAGCCTCACTCGATCATTTTGAGCGACTCCGAACACTCGGTACTGGAGCATTTGGAAGAGTTATGCTCGTCAGACAAAAAAAAACGACGACATTTTTTGCGATGAAAATCCTGGAAAAGGCGAAGATTGTCAGAATGAAGCAAGTGGAGCACACTCTCAACGAAAAAACAATTTTGCAGTGTCTCAAGTTTCCCTTCGTAATCTTTATGAAATACTCTTTTAAGGACAATTCCTACCTTTACATGATTCTTCCATTCGTCAGGGGTGGCGAAATGTTTTCACATTTACGAAGAGTGGGAAAATTTAACGAGTTTCAGGTGAGTAGTAATGGAAAGTAACTATTTCCTCTTAACTAGTTACTTTTTTTTTTATTAGTTACATTTTTGTAGCAAGTTAGAGAAGAAGTCCTGAGAATTTAGGGAGGAGGAGAGTAAGGAAGTGAGTGTGTGGAAGGAGGAGAAGTGATGGAAGGGGAATTAGGCGAAGCAAGTAGAAATAAGGGAAGAAGAAGCAGGGGATGGAGGGGAAATGAGGGGTGAGAGAGTAGGGAAAGTGAGTGTGTGGAAGTAGGTGAAGTGAGGAAGGGGGAAGTGGGCAGAGTAAGGGGAAATAAGGGAAAAAGTAGTAGGGGATTGAGAGTAAATGAGAGGTGAGAAGTGGTGAAAGTGAGTGGGGAGTAGGGAAATGAGGTTTGGGGAACCAGGAGATGTGAGTGGTTTTGACGTAGGGAAAGTGAGTGGTGTGGAAGTAGAGGAAGTGAGGGCAGGAGGAGAAGGTAGAATAAGGAGAAATAAGAGAAGAGATAGTAGAAGGGTAGAGGTGAAATAAGGGAAATAGTGAGAGTGTAGGGAAATAAGAGGCGGGGAAGTGGGGGAAGTTAGGGAAGGGGAAGTATGCGGAGTAAGGAGAAATAAGGGAATAGATAGTAGGGTGGTTAAGGGCAAAAATGAGGTTGATATTGAGAGTGAAGGAAATTAGTAGTGGAAAAGTAGATGATTTAAAGAAATGAGTGGAGGGAAAGTAGGCTTAGTGAGGGGAAGTGGAGGAAATTATTAGAAATAAGGGCATGCAGGGGAAGCGAATTGAGGGCTGGGAAAGAAAGTATTAGAAGGGGGATGTTAGTTGGAGAAGTGGGGAGAAAGGAAAATAATTGCTGCTAAAAATAAACAAAGAATGCACACATAACAAATATTTCAAAAATCGCAAAATTTGGAATGAATTTAGAAACATTCAAAGAAAATTAAAAGAATTTGATGAAATGACTAAAATTCAATGTGAATTCAAAAGACTTCAGCGGAAATTAAAAAAATGCAATGGATTGAGAAAAATTATTTAATTTATAAAAATTCACATGAATTCAAAAAATTTCCTGTTAAATCTTAGAAAGTCATGAGAATTTCCAGGAATACAAAAGAATTTAGATGAATTCAGGATTACAATTTTTTTCAATCAATTTAAATTCATTCGGAATTCAGCTTAGACTCTTAATACATAATCCAGAATTCTTTAAAATTCATTTGAATTCTTAGAAATTATCTTGAATCTTTTTAATTTACCATGATTTTTTTTCAATTTATTTGAATTGAGCATTCAAAAGAAAATTAGTAACTTTTGGTTATTTTTTCCGTTTAAAAATGTTTTGAAGGATTCTGGGTGTTATTTTGTTTATTTTTAACAGCAATATTTTTTCGAAAACTTTGCGGTTCAATCTAAAAATCTATTTATATATACATATATAGAAATTAACGATTTTTATCGTATCTTCTTAGTAGACAATTAATATTTTTGGTTAAAAGTTTAATTATTTGATTGAAATTTTTTTTTTAGTTGAAAATTAATTTATTTTGATGAAAATTTTTTTTCTTGAGAATTTTTAAATGAAAATTTAACTATTCTATTTTCAGTGACAAATTTATATTTTTATTTGAAAATTAATTTTTTGTTTTCTTAAAAATTGGTCTTCTTTTGTTGAAAATTAATCATTTTGGTTGAAAACACAACCATTTCATTCCAAATTAATAATTTTGGATTGAAAATTGAGCTTTTTTAAACAAAATATGTTCGGCTGGCTTAAAAAATTGAACGATTTTGTTGGAGATTAACTTTTTTGTTATAAACTCATATTTGTGCGTAAAAATTCAACTGCTTTATAGAAAATTCTACATTTTGGATCAAAAGGGTTTTCTTTATTGAATGAAACATCTTTATTGTTGAATATATAATAAATTTCTTGATGAAATTCCATTTTTGGTTAAAAAGGATCCTTTCAGAATAATAATTCAACCTTTTAGTATACAATTTATCTGTTTTGTAAAAAATTTGCTTTTGCAATTGAATTTTTATTGTTTTTTATTGAAAAATATTCTATTCCATTTTTAGTTTCAAAATGATAATTTTATACTAAAAATTCAACTATTTGGTTGTAAATTTGTCTTCTTTTGTATAAAATTAATATTCTGGTTGAAAAATCAACTATTTGCCTGAAAAGGTATGCATTTAATTAAAAATTCGTCTTTTTGTGTAAAAATCAAATTTTTTTTGTTAAAAATGCATCTGGTTGGTTGGAAATTAATATGATGTTTTGGTTGAGGATTTAACTATTTTTCTGTAGATTCGTCCTTTTTTGTTTAATCGTTTTCTGCTTTATTTGAAATTAAAATTTTTTTTTTGTTAAAATATGAATTAATAAATTTTTTATTCAAAAATGCTCTTTTTATGTTTACAATTTAACTCCTTCGTTGAAAGTCTGATTACTTTCTTAAAAATTCATTTTTATTTGGTTAAACATTCATCATTTTAGTAGAAAATTCATTTCTTTGGTTGAAAATTAAACAAGTTTGTTGAAGGTTACATTTTTGGAGGTAAAAATTAATTTTTTTAACACAAAATTTGACTATTTCTTTGAAAATGAACTTTTTCGGCTGAAATTTTATATTTTCGCGTTGAAAATTCAACTGTCTTTTATAGACGTTTCATATTTTTTTCTTAAAAATTTAAGAATTTGGTAGAAAATTCAACCATGTGGCAGAAAATTAACCTATTTAGTAAATGAGTATTTTCTTTTTAATTTTAAAATTAATATTTTTGTGTGAAAAATTAATTATTCCATTTTTGGTTAAAAATTGAAATTTTAATTTTAGAAATTCAACTATTTGGTTAAAATTTTCTGTTTTTTTGTTGATAATTCGTCTTTTTGGAAGAAAAATAATCTTCTTGGTTAAGAATTCAACTTTTTAATTGAAAATTGATGTATTTTTTTGAAAACTTATTGTGGGATTAAAAACTATGTTTGAAAATTTAAAACCTAACTATTTATTTGAAAATGAACTTTTTCGTCGAAACTTGACTTTTTTATGTCGAAAATTTTTAGTTGAAAAATTCATCTATTTTGTAAAGAAAATTCGTTAATTCACCTTTTCTTTAGAGAAAAAGGTCCTCTTGTTTGAAAATGCAACTATTTGGTCAAATATGTATGTATTTTATTGGGAACCTGCCTATTTTAGTAGAAAATTAATCTTCTTGGTTAAAATTATATCTTTTTGGTTGAAAATGTAATTATTTGATAGACAATTTAACTATTTTGTAAAAAGCGCTTCTTTTTTTAATTAAAAATTTCACTCTTTGGTTCAAAATGTATGTGTTTTGTTGAGACTTTGTCTTTCATAGAATAAAATTAATCTTCTTGGTTGAAAATTCATCTGTTTTGACTTGAAAATACTATGTTTTGGATGAGTTTTTTTTTATTTTACTGAAAAATTTTTTTTTGTTGTTGAAGATTTAAAAAGTTAAAATTAAAATCTTACTTTAGTTAAAATGTCAAATATTATATTTTTTGTTTATTAATAAGAAACATTAAGATTTGATACAAAAATGTACCCGATATTCAAATTTTAGAATGTTGAATTTGGTGTCCAGTATCTGAATAAATTATCGCCTATTTTAAGTCACATAATTCCGTCACCTCCCACCACGGTCCCTGTACGGTCACGCCCGCGCCAGTGGCCGACCAATTAAAAAGAGACCTCAAGAGCGCGTTTTTCGGTACATGCGCAGTTGAAAAAGTAGCAACTAATGAACGTCGCTTGACAAAAATAGCCTGTCGACTCCCGGTAGAGGTGGGGGTCCCTCCAGCCTTGAATTTTTGGAATCTTTACGTTTCACGGTCCTTGAAATAGACGAGGCTTCACTGTACTTGAAAAGAATTAGTTACCTCTCATCAGTGAAAACAATAATTAATTTTTTTTAATTAACCATCACTACAGGTAAGATTCTACGCAGCACAAGTGGCCCTAGCTTTGGAATATTTGCACTACTGCAATTTGATCTACAGGGATTTGAAACCAGAAAATATTCTGATCGACGCTAATGGATACTTAAAAATCACTGATTTTGGATTCTGTAAAATGATCGATGGGAGAACCTGGACGTTGTGTGGCACTCCTGAATACTTAGCACCGGAAATTATTTTGTCTAAAGGCTATGGAAAAGCAGTCGACTGGTGGAGTTTTGGGGTTTTAATTTTCGAGATGAGTGCTGGTTATCCTCCTTTTTATTCTCACGAACCAATAAGGATATATGAGAAAATTGTATCTGGAAAGTTTAAGTATGCCGTTCACTTTGGAGAAGATTTAAAAGATATTTTAAAGAACATTTTGCAAGTTGATTTGACAAGACGATATGGGAACTTGAAAAATGGTGTGATGGATATAAAAAGACATCCTTTTTTTCAAACTATTGACTGGATTCAAATTTACAATCAGGCTCTGGAACCATCCTATAAACCGGAGTGTAGTGATGCTGGCGATACGAAACATTTTGATCGGTATGATGAGGAACCACTTGAAATCGCGAGCACTGATCGATTCGCTAAGGAATTTGAAAATTTTTAATTTTTTTGTTTGTATTGAAAGTAGTGATAGAAGTTACATACCTTTTAATTGATGAAAGTATCGATTTAAGGCGTCATGACATCCTAGAACGCAGTAGAGTTCTTTGGGTGGTAGCAACTCTTGAGTTCCGTTCTATTTTGATGGTTTCATGTATCATATGTTATATTATTTTAAATATTTTGTATATAATTATTTAGATAAAAATTTAATTAGACAATTTCATTTTCAAAAATTAATCATTTTTGATAAGGAATGATTATTGAGGAATACTTACACAAACAGCTTGACAACTTGTTTCGAGGGCTTGTTGCCAGGCTGCACACCCCTTTGTACACTGTAAAAAAATATATTTTTGTGTAAATTAGAGGTTTCCCAAAAGACCTGGAAGATTTTAAAAAGTTGGTGATTTTGAATAAATTCTGAAAAACCTGAAAAAGTCATGCAATTTAAAAAAAATTAGTGGAATTTTTTTGGTCGTAGCTGTTTCAAAGCAGATTGAAAATGATGTGAGGGGGCTGTGAGAGCTTTAAGATATTTATTAGCTTTTTCAAAATCTTGAAAATATTTCTGAAGCATTTTAAATTAAATATTTATATTTATATTTAAATATTTATCAAATATTTGCTAAATCTTTTAAAACCTTTTTAAATGCTTGAAATGTTTTAAAATCTTTGTGAAATCGTTAGAAATCTTCCGAAATATTTAAAATCTTTCTGAAATCTTTTAAAATTCCTGAAATATTCAAAAATCCTTAAAATATTATTAAATCTTTTTGAAATCTTTTTAAATGTTTGTGAAATATTTTTAAATCTTTAGAAATCTATCGAATTATTTCAGAAACCATCTTAGAAATTAAATTTTTTTTTGTGAAATCATTTAAAATCTTTGAACTACTTGCTAAATCTTTAAAATATTTTAAAATCTTTGAAAAATTTTGATATATTTTTAAATCTTTGAAGATTTTCGAAATAACTAAAAATTCTTGAAATGTTTTAAAATCTTCCAAAATATTGTTAATCTTTCTCAAATCTTTTAAAATGTCTGAAATATTCCAAATCCTTTAAATATTTTTAAATATTTGTGAAATCTCTTAAAATATTTAAAAATATTTGTGTAATCATTGTTTATTTTTAGGATTTTTTCGAAAATATATGTGGATTTATTTCATATCTTTAAAATATTTCTAAAATGATTGAAATATTCTGAAATGTTTTACATTTTGGGTGAAATCTTCCGAAATCTTTTAAATATTAAAAATCTTTTTAAAATCTTTGAAATCTTTGCTAAATCTTTTGAATTTTTGAAATTGTTGGAAATATTCGTGTAATCATTGTTCATTTCTTTGAAATCTTTGACATCTTTCTGAAATCTTTGAACTATTTGCTAAATCTTTAAAATCTTTTTAAATCTTTGAACATTTTTGATATATTTTTGATATATTTTTAAATCATTGAAAATTTTTGAAATAACTAAAAATTCTTGAAATGTTTCAAAATGTTCCAAAATATTTTTAATTTTTCTGAAATGTTTTAAAATTCTTGAAATATTTCAAAAATCTTTGAAATATTTAAAAATATTTGTGTAATCATTGTTTATTTTTTGGATTTTTTTGGAAATCTTTTTGGATTTATTTGATATCTTTGAAATATTTCTAAAATGATTGAAATATTCTGAAATGTTTTAAAATCTGGGTGAAATCTTCCGAAATCTTTTAAATATTAAAAATATTTTTAAAATCTTTGAAATCTTTGCTAAATCTTTTGAATTTTTGAAATTTTTTGAAATATTCCCGTAATCATTGTTCATTTCTTTGAAATCTTTGACATCTTTCTGAAATCTTTGAATTTTTTGCTAACTCCTTAAAGTCTGTTTTGAATTCTAATGAAATCTTTGTAAAATCTTTTGAAATATTTGTGTAATAATTATTCATTTATATGAAATATTTCTGAAATATTTGAAATCTTTGCTATATCTCTGAAATCTTTAAAAACCTTTTGAAAGTTTTTAATATATTAAAATTCCTGAAATATTAAAAAAAATGTAGTGAACTCATTTGAAATCTTTTTAAATATTCGTATAAGCATTGCTCATTTCTTTGAAATATTTCTAAAAATTTTGAAATCATTGAACTATTGCTAAATCTTTAAAATCCCTGAAAAGTTTTAAAATTGTTGTGAAATCTTTTAAAATATTCTTGTAGTCATTGTTCACTTCTTTCAAATGTTTGATATCTTTTTGAAATCTTGGAAGCCTTTTAAAATTTCTGAAATTTTCACAAATCCTTGAAATATTTCAATATCATTGTGAAATCTTTTAAAATATTTTGAAATATTTGTGAAATATTTTAAAATATTTTGAAATATTTGTGTAATCATTGTTATTAATCATTGTGATCATTGTTATATTGATTTTCTGAAATATTTTAAATTGTTTTAAAATGTTCTGGAATGAATGGAATCTTTGTGAAATATTTTAAATCTTCTGAAATCTTTCAAAATCAATAACAAATTTATAAATCTATGGAATCGTTTTACCATTTATATAATTTTAGATATATATTATATCATTTTAAATCAAATGAATATAATCCTAGGATAAAAAAAAATTGTTTATAATTCAATAATATTAGTGGAAACCATATTATATTCACATTGATTAATAATTGTCTAAAAAATGGAATAATGACTCGGTTTTTTTCAAAGTAGCCCTGAATTTTTGTCAAAAAACGAACCCCTGAAAACCCTAGAAAAGTTACCTAATTTTAAATTTTGAGTAGCGACCCTAAATTAGATTTTTTTGTAGATTTTCTGAAAAGTGATATCTTAGAATGGTCTTGTCTCTGGACATAATAAATTTAGTCGAGTTAGTGACGACGAATGGAACGAAATTGTAATTTTTCAAGACGTATGTTCCTCGACTCGAGCATATGGCACGAAGTTGGCACGTGCCTTGAACAATTGTGACGCCCACGTTGATATAAGACTGTCCCGCTCGCTGCATAGATTTGCGAACCGAGAATTAACAAAAGGAAGTGGATGTTTTGAGCGACAATCAACTGGATAAAACAATAAAAGAAGTACAGAATTGCTTCGCTATTGCGTCTTGTCGTTAGCAATGGATTGGAAAATATTCTAGGACTAGCAATATCGTAAGCGTGCTACAGTGCGCGGGAAAAACTTAATTGTTAATTAATAATCTACAAAAATGCGAAATCTGTCCGGAAAGTATTCACTGGGGTCTTCAACACAAAAATGCACCTGCCTATTCATCGCAGCATTTTCAGCAATTTCTGGTGAATGTGTTTCACCAGAAATTGCTGAATAAACTTTGAAAGCCCTATACAGTTCTAACTTGGCCCCAGTGATTTCTATATTTACTATAATTCCAACTTATAAATTGTTCAGTTTAATCTCTTAAAAAAATAATTTGAGAGACATGGTCTTATTTTTCATACAAATTTTTAAACTTTACAGATTTTTGTAGGAATGGTCTTGTTGAATGGGAAATGTATGTACAAAATAATGAGTTTATAATTATTTCTTAATTTTGTTAATTACTTGGAATCCTTTTAAGCTCTTTCAAATCCTTTCGAATTCTTTTAATTTTCTTGAAATATTCTAAAATTCCTCCGATTTTCTAGATATATCTGAATTCATTTGAATTATCTGAATACCAAAAAGTTCAAAATAATGTAAGATTTCAGAAGAATTTAAAAGAATTGACAGAATTCAAGAAATTGTATGCATTCAAGGTATTAGAAAAATCAAAGAATCTCAGGAGTTTAGAATATTCAAGAAATCCCGAGAATTCTAAAACTTTTAGGATCATTGATATTTAAGGATTATAGGAAATCCAGGAGAATTGAAAAAAATCAGGGGAATTAAGGAATTCAAAGTATTTCAGGAGTTCAGAATATTCAAGGAATGTAGGAAATCCAGAATATTTAAGACTATCGGGGTATGCAGAGAATTCAAGAAATTCAGGAATTAAAAATATTCCAGAAATTCAGGGAATTAAGAAAATCCAATGAATTCAGAAAATTAATAATATTCCAGGAATTTAGGAAATGAAGATAGTTTGAGGGATTTTAGAGCAGTTAGGGAATGCAAGGAATTTTAGGAATTAAGAATATTCCAGAAATTCAGGGAATTCAGAATATTAAAGGATTTTAAGGAATTAATACGATTCCTAATATTCCAGGAATTCAGGAAATTAATAGAGTTTCAGGAATTTCAGAGCGCTTAGAGCATTTAAGGAATTTTAGGAACTAATAATATTCCAAGAATTCAGAAATTGAGAGAGTTTTATGGATTTCAGAGCGCTCAGGGCATTCAAGGAATTTCAAGAATTAAGAATATTTCAGGAATTCGAGGAATTCAGAATATTCAAGGACTTGAATTTATTAACAAAATTTATAATATTCAAGGAATTTAGAAAGTTGAGAGTTTTAGGGCTTTTAGAGTGCTTAAGGAATTCAAGGAATTTTAGCAATTAGGAATATTCCAGGAACTCAGGGAATTCAGAATATTGAAGGATTTAAAGGAATTCCTGAAATTCATAATATTCTAGGAATTAAGGAAATTAATAGAATTTCAGGGATTTCAGAGCTCTTAGAGCACTCAAGGAATTTAAGGAATTGAGAATATTCCAGATGTTTAATGGATTTAGAAAATTCATAATATTACATGAGTTTGGAATTTCAGGGATATCAGAGGGCTTAGGGAATTGAAAGATTATCAGGAATTGACAATATTTCAGGAATTCAGGGAATTCATAATATTCAAAGGATTTTTGGAAATTTATAAAATTCATAATATTCCAGGAATTTAGAAATTTAAGAGAGTTTCAAAGATTTCAGAACGCTTAGAGCATTCAAGGAATTTCAGGAATTAGGAATATTCCAGATATTCAGGGAATTAGGAAATCCATAATATTCTAGGAATTTGGAAATAAAGAGAATTTCAGGGATTTCAGAGGGCTAAGAGCATTGAAGGAGTTTCAGAAATTAAGAATATTCCAAGGAATTCAAGGAATTCAGAATATTCAAGGATTGCAAGTAATTAATAAAATTTATAATATTCAAGGAATTTAGGAAGTTAAAAGAGTTTCAGGGATTTTAGAGCGCTTAGGGAATTCAAGGAATTTTAGCAATTAAGAATATTCCAGGAATCCAGGAAATTGAGAGAGTTTCAGAGATTTCAGAGCACTTAGGGTATTCAAGGAATTTCAGGAATTAAGAATATTCTAGGAATTCGAGGAATTCAGAATATTCAAGGATTTCACGTAAACAATAAAATTAATAATATTCAAGGTATTTAGGAAGTTAATGGAGTTACAGGGATTTCAGAGCGCATAGGAAATTCAAGGGATTTCAGGAAATAAGAACATTCCAGGAATTCAGGGAATTCAGAATATTCAAGGATATGAAGGAATTGATAAAATCCATAACATTCCAGGAATTTAGGAAATTAATAGAGTTTCAAGAATTTCAGAGCGCTCAGAGAATTCAAATTATTTCAGGAATTAAGAATATTCAAGGAATTTAGAAAATTAAAACAGTTTTAGGGATTTTAGAATGCTTAGGAAATTCAGTGAATTCCAGGGAATTACATAAAAATGAAGCTTTTGGAGCATTAATTTAATTTTAAAATTAAAAAGAATAATTTTTTAGAATTAAATTAAATTTTTAAATCCGACAGGAGGAATTTTCTAAAAATATTTTAAATTAAGAATAAAAATTAGAAAATTTTCTAAATGTCCTGATTATCAATTTTTTAAATTTTCTAAAGAAGTAAAGTAACGTAGCCCGAGATTATCACAAAAATTGTATAAATAGAGTTATTTTCAAGAAAGAAGGGAAATAAACGCCTTTATATACAAGTAGCGTAAATATCATATTGAATTCAATACCCAAAAAGAGGAATTTTCAACAAAAAATAATTAATTTTCAATATGAATTGGTGACGTATCTTATAGAGAGCTCATAAATTGTTTCTAGCTTTTCTAAATTTTAAATTCTGGAACGATGATGAAGTTTAGTTTTTATTAAACTGTGATTTTGAAAATGATCGGATATAGTGCAGTAATTTAGCACTTTTAGTACTCCCATCGAAGTTATAGAGAGAATTGGCACGGAACGATTCAGGAGGCGCCGCACGCACATAAATAAACCATCGCCAGTGAACTAAAATAATAAGCAAATGGGATCGTACGGGGAGCCTAACGTAATAAAGGCAGCTATCATATTATTGTATGTAGCATTGCATAATGTGCAATAATCTACATGCATAGCAATCATGCAAAATGTTATTTCTCGCCACTCCACGACCCTTTTAGAAACTTCACTGAAGTACCATCCGGTGAAATAAACAATTATTCGCCTTTGATTCTGAACAAATCTGTTCGGATTATCACATTTTACAATTGTGAAAATCAATCATCCAAAAAAATCATCAGAAAAATGGATAAATATAATCAGTGATGTATTCGAGGCCTGGCGGCACCTGGCGCCACCAGGGTACTTTTTTGGAAGGACTGGTTGCGCCAAGCAACTTTTTTGTCACACGGCATTCTGACTATCACAAAATAGTTAAATTCTCAAAAATTAATAGATTTTTAACAAAATAGTTCATTTTCAACCAAGAATCCTTAACTAAAAAGTAAAAGCCTGGCGGCAGCTGGCGCCACCGGGGTACTTTTTTGGAAAGCCTGGCGGCCCCAAACCACGTTCTAGTCACACTTCAAATTTTTCGAATTATGTCCCATCCATAAACTAAATAATCAATTTTCGACATTGTTGACACCCCCCCCCCTCTATCGAAAGAAATGTAGTCTTTGGCTATAGACGGATTTTAATTTGATAAATTCTTATTATTAAAATAAATGTAGTTAACGTATTCAATTCAATACGAAAAAAATTAATTTTCAACCAAATAGTTGCATTAAGAATCATATAGATGAACTTTCCAGGAAAAGAGAAGAGTTTTGCAAAAACTAGTAAAACATAATTATAACTAAATTCTAAAATTTTAAGCCAAAAAGACGAATTTTTGTTCCGAAACAGTTCAGTATTTAAGCAAAAAGCTACTTTCTAACCAACAAAAATAAATGTTTAACCAAGAAGGATAATTTTTCTAAAATAAAAGATGAATTTTCAATCCAAGAGGATGATTTTTTGACAAATAACATATTTTAAAGTTTAAACAAAATTATATCTACAAATGGTTTAATTTATCAAAAATAATTAGTTTCTTAACAAAATAGTTAAATTTCTAACAAAGTAGTTGAATGTTCACAATACCAAGATACATTTTCAACCAAATGGTCGAATTTTCAAACAAAAAATATAAAAATGCAATCAAATATTTGAATTTTCAGGACAAAAAAAGCGAATATTTTAGAAGACACTGAAATTTTTATCTATGAAGTTCATTTTAAACAAGATAGATGACTTTTCTACCATGAAAGATGAATTATCAACAAAAGAGTAAAGTTTTTAACCTAAAAAGTGGAATGGTTTACAAAATAATAGGCTTTTAAATCGAAAAAGATGAATTTTTAACTCTGATATAAAAACAATTTTGGAAAAAATTTTTTAACAAATTTGTTAAATTTTCAAACAAAAATGAAAAAAAGTTGAATTTCTAACATAATAGTTCTATTTTCGACCAAAAATTATGACTATCACAAAATAGTTCAATTTAAAAAAATTAAGAGATTTTTAACAAAATAGTTGAATTTTCGAGAAAAATTATGACTATCACAAAATAGTTAAATGTTCAAAAATTAATAGATTTTTAACAAAATAGTTGAATTTCTAAAAAAATAGTTAAATTTTCAAAAATTAATAGATTTTTAACAAAATAGTTGAATTTCTAACAAAATAGTTCAATTTTCGAGAAAAAATTATGACTATCACAAAATAGTTAAATTTTCAAAAATTAATAGATTTTTAACAAAATAGTTGAATTTCTAACAAAATAGTTCAATTTTCGACAAAAATTATGACTATTATAAAATAGATAAATTATCAAAAATTAATAGATTTTTAAGAAAATAGTTGAATTCCTAAGAAAATAGTTGAAATTTTTATAAAAAATTATGACTATCATAAAATAGTTAAATTTAAAAAAAAATTAATGGTTTTTTAACCAAATAGTTGAATTTTCGAAGAAAAAATTATGACTATCACAAAATAGTTAAATGTTTAAAACGAAAAGACGAGTTTCTTAGAAGACAGTTAAATTTTTATTAAAAAAAGTGCCTTTTAAACCAAGAAAAATTACTTTTATACCATGAAAGATGAATTATCAACAAAAGTATAGAATTTTTAACCTAAGAGGCCGAATGGTTTAGAAAATAATAGACTTTTAAATCGAAAAAGATGAATTTTTTACCAAAAAAGATATTTTTTAATCCAGAAAGATGAATTTTTAAAAACAAAGTAGAATCCTCAACTATAAAATTGACTCTTAAAAACAATACCTCTACCCAAAAATACGACTTTTCAACAAAATACATGAATTTTTTACCAAACACCAAAAATGGATTAGTTAAATTTTCAGATCAAAATTTTGATAAAAAAAAACGAATTTTCAATATAACTTGTAGATTTTCAACCGAAAAGAAGAATTTTCGACCAATAATATAAAAGTTCTTTAAACAACAGCGAATTTCCAGCTTATCCAATATACAGGATAAGGTTTTAACCAAACATGGAATAGGTAAATTTTAAGATAAAAAAATTTTAACAAAACAAAAAAAAAACCCAAAAGACGAATTATCGACAAAATTTGGAATTTTCAACCCGAAAATATAATTTTTCAATCGAAAAGTTTAATTTTTAAGTTTGATTTCGAACTTTCAAGTAAAAAAAGGTAAATTTTTAACCAAATAGTTAAATTTTTAACTAAAAATATGAATTGTTAACCAAAAATGGAATAGTTTAATTCTCAGTTTGAAAAATTTATTTTTTAATAAACATTACACGAATTTTTATCAAGATAGTTGCATTTCGATAAAAATAATAGAACTTTTAACTAAATGAGATAACTTCCGAATTGAAAATATAATAGTGACTTTTTCAAGAACAAAAAAAGAACTTTTACCCAAAAATATAGTTAAATTTTCTTACTGGGATTAAGTTCTAAATGTTATCTAAGTTCGTAAAGTTATTTACACTGTTACTCCTCCCCCATTCTAATCCTTAGTTTACCCCCCCCCCCCTTAAACTGGTAATATTTATGGAAAGTATCTTCAAAGTACATTTTCATTCAGGACAACACAACTGCCTTCAAGAAATTTAAAGATCGCTCATTCGCCTTTCTTTCGAGGTAGATGCTTCTTTAGACGAATCAGAGCCGAGGATTTAATTTGTTTGGAGAGTGTAGGATTTTAATTTTTAATAATTGTTGTCAGAGCCACCGGACAATAAAAAAGGCTAAAGCCGGTGGCTCAGTGTACCGTCCGCTAATTTCTCACTTCCTCATTAAATCCTCAACATTTAATATGTCCCTAACAGGCCCTCCCAGCCTCAACTCAGCTCCCCGTAGATATACGGTAGACCTCGTCCTACCATTGGTCCAGCCATTCGCTCCGGGTTTACGCAAATCCCATTAGCTTAGCTTTCTTTTAGGAGTCCTGCTATTCTGCAGCTCCTCTACTATGCTGCTCCTCTACTCTGCTGCCGTACTACTCTACTGCTACTCTACTCTGCTGCTACTCTACTTTGCTGCCACCACTCTTAGTCAGGAAGCGACGAATTTAAAAGAGACCCGCAGCTCAGGGCAGCCGACCACTTACTTTTTATTTTTATTTATTTTTCTCCTCTAAATCTTAAGGCCTTAAGCCACTCATCTACTTCGGTAGGATGAATTCAAGGAATGAGGGAACGGAAGTTTTAATCCCTTATTTAATTATCAAAGGGCCTTCCTTTAAAATTATTACCTATTCTTTTAATTGAATTCAATTAACGGCTTATGAATTATTTCCGCGAGATAAAGAAAATTGAAATTATTTTTGATTCGGTTTGTAGAAAACTTTTTCCACTCCACCCCTTCATCGTGAATGAATTTTTAACAAATTGTCAAATTTTCAGAGAAAAGGTTAAATATTTAACCAGGAACATTAATTTTATACCGAAAAAGATGAATTTTCCAATAAATAGTTCATTTTTCAATCAAGGAGATGAATTGTTGACAAAAAAGAAAAGAAAAATAATGTTTAACGAGATAGTTAAACTTTCAATCAGGAGGATGGATTTTCAAGACAAAAAGATTTAATTATTTAATAAAAAACAGTTGATTTCATTGAAAAATAATTTTTTTTACAAAATAGTTGATTTTTCAACAAAAAGGATTGTTCAGTTAAAAAATAAAAGTAAAACCAACCAAATTACTTAATTTTCAACCCCAAAAGACGATTTTTCAAAAAAATAGGTACAATTTCAACAAAAGAGATGAATTTTAAACTAAAGTGATAAATCTTAAACAAATTTTGTTTAACAAAGCGGCTTAAGTTTTAACCAAGTACGAAACGAAAAATATAATAATTGATATTTAAACCATCAAATATTTTAATTTTATATAAAACTTTGCCACCAAATAGTTATATTTTTATCCAAAGAGATGCGTTTTTATATAAGATGAAAACTCTTTAAAAAATTAGTTTTTAGCAAATTAGTTAGACCTAGTACCAAGTAGTTAAATTTTAGATCAAAAAATAAGCATACTTAACGGAAAATTTAATGTGTAATATTTCATCAAACAAAAGATATTTTTATTCTAAATTCAAATCTATTGTATTCACATCAAAAAGAAATGTTTAAAATAGTCAGTTTTCAACCAAAATATATTTTACGGTCAAGAAAGAAAAAATATTTAACCTAAAAACACGATTTTTCAACTAAAGAGATTAATTTTTTAATAAAAAATGCATTTTTTACAAAGTGATTTAACTTTTTGCCAAGTCATTGAATTTTCAATAAAAAAAGATGAATTATCAAATGAAAAATATAATAATGATTTTTCAACCAAAAAATATTCGAATTTTTTTTTAAGAAACATAAATATTTAAAATAAATGAATTTTTAATAAAGAGATTTAACTTTTACCCAAGTAATTTAATTTTTAATTAAAAAGATTAATTATCAACATAAAATATGATAGTTAATATTTCGGCCTCAAGCAAATTTTAATTTTAAATAAAAAACAGTCAAGTTCAGGAAAAAAAATAAAATAAATAAAAAATTAAAAGAATTTTTAACGGAAAATGTAATGCATAATTGAGGTTTCCACCAAAAAACATTTTTATTTTAAATCAAAAACAGTTGAATTCAAAAACAAAAAAACGATTTTTAAACAAAACAGTTGAATGCTCAAACAGAACAGCTTAAATGTTAGCCAAAAACTTAGAATTTTAAACCAAAAAGATCCTTTATAAAATTTTGAACCAAAAAAGATTTTTTTAAATTGAATTAAAAAATTTTTAAATTAATTTTTTAAATGAATAAAAGAAGTAATCATGAATATTCTATTAATGATTCTTTAGAAATTTAACATTAAAATGAGATTTACAACATTAATAAATGTTTTTATAATGTTACATTTCATTTTTTTAGAAGGAAGACATTACAATTGTTACTATTTTTGCAATAACTTCTTTACAAACTGATGCTATAACAGTAATAATTAATATGAAATTTTGTGAAATTATAATTTGTCTATTATTTATAGTAGGTGATCTGTTTCATTTTGAAAAAGAGAAAGCTAATCTAAATTAAATTTATCTTATGACATAATGTATTGCAAAATTTTATCACATATTATATTATTTATAACGTTTAAATTTTTATTTTCACTTCTTTATTTATTTACAGTTTTTAATTTTTACTTAAAAACACTTATCTTGTGATTAATTACTTTTAATAATTATATTTCATACATTTTTATAATTCCGTAATTCGAAGTAGCTTCCCCTAGCTCCTATTATTTTCGGCGTCCAAAACCGACTACTTTACAAGTCATTTGTCATTTCAAGTGGTCAGTGACATTAAGATATTTTTCGGGATGGAAGTATTATTATTTATTACACCAAGTCAAGCTGATAGTTCCTGGAATTTACGATCCCAATTTTTTCAATTTCAGAAATTAAAAGCATTATGTTTCTTTAAAATTCAGAAATGTAGAAGAATTAATAGATTTATTAAAGTAAATAATAATTAATTACAAACCAGTCTGAAGAGGCAAGCGACATCAATTATTAAGGGTTTCTTAGGCATAGGTATAACTTAAAAAAAGACATTTTGTTGGCAAATTTGTTTGCATGTTTTTATTGCAAATTTCTTTTTAAATTGTCAATTTAACATAGAGAATTTAAATTTTTTATCCGAATTCTGCATGCCAAAGGGTTTAATTTTAACCGTTTCTAAAAAAATCGGACAAAAGAAAAGCTGCCAACATAGGGGACTAATTAACATAATTTTCCTGATTCTTATCTATTTATT
Organism: Belonocnema kinseyi; assembly: GCF_010883055.1. Lineage (NCBI taxonomy): Eukaryota > Metazoa > Arthropoda > Insecta > Hymenoptera > Cynipidae > Belonocnema > Belonocnema kinseyi. The sequence continues at coordinate 141,117,061 of NC_046659.1, read as the reverse complement.
TTTAAACTACTAATGTAAAATAAAAAATAAAGCTATAACATAATTAATGTCATTTTTTATGCTAATTATAAATGCCAATAGTATCAATTTTTGCCATCTCCGAAGAAACTCGGTCTAGAAGAAAAGCTTCCAACTCTAAACAACCGAACTTTTTCAACTTTTCTTATTTTTGTATTGCTTAACCACTTGTAAAAAAAAATAATATAGAAATTTTTATGGTTTTATCTTAGTTCTACAGGCCAAGGGCGTCAATTTGAAGCATCCTTGAAAAAAATCGGACTAGAAGAAAAGCTTCCAGCGCAGGAGTCTTAAAAACCAAATTTTTCTCATTTCTCTTATTTTTTTAACCCTTGATACAAAAAAGAAGAAAAATAAATAAAAGAGAAAGTTTTATTTTTTATTTTAATTCTACAAGTCAAGATCGTCAACCTGAGGAGTTCACAAAGAAAATCGGACTAAAAGAAAAGCTTCCAACATAGCATCTAAATTACAAAATTTTCAAAATTTTTATTTTATTTTTTATTTTCTAACCCCGCTGATATAAAAAAAGAAAGAAAACTACAGTATAACAAGTTAAAAAAAATCCTAATTCTACATGCAAGAGTGTCAATTTGAAGCACCTCCAAAGAAAATTGGACTGACAGTAATTATACATGCCAAGTTTCAATTTGTGTCATCCCCGAAGAAAATCGGACTAACAGGAAAGCTGCCAACATAGGGGTATTAATAAAATGATTTTCCAAATTTTATTTTAATTTTTATTTATTAAACGCTGTTGCAAACGAGAAAAAGAAGACTGTAGCGAAACAAATTTTATTTTTAATCTCAATTTTTTATTCTAAGAGCGTCTATTTCTGACATCCCCGAAGAAAATTGAACTAATAGAAAAGCTTGCAACTTAGGCATCTAAATAACGTAATTATCCAAATATTTATTCAATTTTTTATCTTTTAACCGCTGATGTAAAAAAAAAAGAAATTTATAGCATAGCAATTTCTTAAATCTAATTCTTCATGCCAATAGTGTAAATTTGTGCCATCCCCGAATAAATTCGGACTAACAAACAGCTTCCAACATAGGAATCTAAATATTCCAAAGATCTCTGTATTTATTTATGCTTCGCTATTCATGAGGCGAATACAAAACCTTACCCAGTGGGCACAAAATTTGGCGACGTCTTTACGACATCGTTACGACATCTTTACGACAACTTTACGACATCCTATGTCCATGTCGTTTCGGTGTCTTTGCGACATCGTAATGACATCGTCAGATCATACGACTTATTTATGATATCGTAAAGACACCTTAACGACATGGACATAGGATGTCGTAAAGATGTCGTAACGATGTCGTAACGATGTCGTAAAGACGTCGCTAAATTTTGTGCCCGATGGGTAGTCAATTATTTTTTTTTTAATCGAGCTGAAAGGCAGTCAAGCGTTTGTCTGAGATTGAAAGGAATTCCAATGAAATCCAAAAAATAAAAATAAAAACTGGTCCTCGGACATTTTGTTCAAGTATTTAAATTCCACTTGATTACCTAAACACTGTAAAAAATATAAATTGCACTTTCGTCCCTGGAGTGACTTTACTTGCCGGATCTTTTTTCTTCCAGAATGTGTTATAGTTTGAAATCGCAAAAATAATTACCTGAATATCGGAAGTCTGCTTTGTGTACTCTCCGTCGCGATAATTAGAGGGCTTACGTCCCAATGTGGAGATACGCCTTACTGACTACCTTTCCGTCCCCTGAGCTCACATTCAGACTTTATATTTGGACCATAGATATTTCGATGTTAAAGTATTTCATTAAGCAAGAAAAATTCAAATTATTACGATATTATTATAAAAGCAATAATACTTATTATAGAAATCCAAATACCAGTCTCTGAACATTTTTCAAAATAGAAAGTAAAAAGCGAAATTTGTTTCTGATGAACTTGTTCTGTCAAATGAGAAAATGGCAAACATTTGTTACACCTTCACGTATATTATTTGTTCTTAGTGAAAAATAGAGTAAATATGTATATAAGAAATTAATTTTATAGGGTAAAATAAATTTTGAAATGAACCCTCATCGAACCTTTTACGATTAATCGTTTCTGAAATATGAATTTGTTAATTAAGGGAGCGCTTTCGCGATGTCCGCGAAAAATTTAATAAATTTTCATTCTTAAAAACAAAATTTTATAATTTTTTAAATCTGGCGTTTCCTTAAGTCTTTAAGTTAAGTGTCTTTAATCGGCGTTTCTTTAAGAAAAAGTGTTTGGCGGATTTAAAACACGATTCCATTTTTAGCAACAAATTAATTATTTTATTTTTCAGATTTTTCGAACAAGTTTAGGTATAGGAAAAATGATTATTTATAACGATTTGTTGCTAAAACTTGAATTTTTTTCTCTTGGTGAATTTAATCCAAGAAGGTCTCTTGTCAATTTCTTCAAATGAGAACACACTAACAGCGGAACTTTTAAAAAATATTGTCTGAAACATTTTCATTCATCATTACGAAAAAAAATTTCAGGCTCAAAAGACCTTCCACCCTATGGATCTAAAAAGAGAAAGTTGATATGAGCGGCTGACAATAAAAAGTGGAAATATCTCGTTGACGAGTAAGAAGCAGCTATAGAAAAGTGCCTAAAAAAATAGATATAATTTCACGGCTGTAAAAAGTAGCAATAGAATATTGGCTGTCAAAAGTAGACAACGGTGCTTGGGCCTAAGAAAGGGGAACTGAAAAACTTGGCAGTAAGAAGTGGACACACGTCGCGTGTCGATTAATCGGCTCTGTTACACGTTGCAAAGACAAGCCTCGTTCAAAGCCGAAAATGCACGAGGACGAACCCGACCTCGCCCGACTGGGCGATTCGCTTTCAGTGGCTAACTAGCAGTTAGTTAGTGAAGCTATTAGGAGTTTTTCGGTAAACTGAATTTCCACTGAATTTTGCAGGGCGTCCAGGCCGTCAAGAAAATAAAAGAAAAATTATGGCAAAGTTTTAAACAAAACATTTTTTATTGTTTCCTAAAATTTTTCAAAAGTGTGTAAAATATTTTTTAGACTTTTGCAATTTTTCCATATTAGATAAATTTAGAAAAATTAAGGAACATGATTCTTTTAAAGCTCTCTTGTGCAATTTTGTTGCACATTTTTTAAAAAGTTTATGTTGGTTTAAATAATGTACTAACAAATTTGAGTAAGGTTAAGAGACGTTCAGATATTTTAAGCAATTCAAAAATAATTTAAACTTGTAAAGAATTTTGAAGAATTTTGTAAGGTTTGACGAAAATAAGAAAAAATGTAGGTTCCTAGGAATAATTTAAATAATTTTTTATTTCGAAAAATTAATTTAAAGAGATTATTTAAGAACATTTTAACACATGACAAAAGATTTTAAAAATTATCAAAGAAGAATCTGAATTATTTCAAAGGCACCTTTTTTAATTTTTCACTTATCAAGAAAAAGATAAGAGTAAAATTAACGCAATTGACATGAGATTCATGCGCATAATAAGCGGGAAATCCCTAATGGACAAAGTAAGTAACGAGAT